>NW_017972277.1:0-38735 GCF_001876935.1 Asparagus officinalis
AACAATAGTAATAATCTAAATGAAATCCACCACTAGAATATAATAATCAGAAGAATCCAAAATCGATCGAGTAACTAGGTCATGCAGTTAGTGATCAAACTAATCATCCAAGTAACGAGATCATACTACTAGTCATTGTATAACAGGTCACTGATCACATCTCACACAGAGTCAACGCTCCTGTCATCGGATAACTGACTGTTCACAAATTCTCTACGTGCATCCAATCCCGCTACACATGCGGCCTAGAGGACTGCACGCAATCCGTTTCTGCCTGGTCCGAACTTCAAACAGAACTCGAGTGACGAAATAAATTCCCACTGACCAAAGTGATGTACACACTTCACTTTAGCCCTACAAACCAACCCCGGTGGCGACACCAACCACGGGAGCGAGCCTGGAAGATACATCAACAGTCTTATCCGACCACATGAACATTAACTTCCCAATCCCAACTCTCTTGTTTTTCTAAGTTAACATATACACAGGTTTCTAAGTCTTAAACAGGACACTCTAGGCCACACTAGTCATGAATTTCTAACGGTTCTCATGCATAACAAAGAGTAAAAAATGCCGCTAATCATATACAACAATATCATAGCATATCACAAAATTAAAATTAAGAAACATAAATCATAAAAAAATTCATAATAATCCCTTTTCTAAAATAAATCTTTTTAAAATATTTATAAATGTCCTAAAATAATTCCTTTTATAAAACTTTCTTAAATTATTGAAATTATTCTAAATTGATACTTATTCTTAAAATAAATTCTTTTAAATTATTTATAAATATTCTAAAATAATTCTTTTTATAAAACTTTCTTAAATTATTGAAATTATTCTAAATTGACACTTATTCTTAAAATAAATTCTTTTAAATTATTTATAATTATTCTAAAATAATTCTTTTGTCAAATAAATTCTATTAATTTATTATAATTATTCTAAAATAATTTTTCACCAAAATAATTTATTATAATTATTTTTAAATGAGTCTTTCGCCAAAATAATTTATTATAATTATTCTAAAATGATTATTTTATCAAATAAATTCTTTAAAATTATAATTTATTCTAAAATAATTTTATTTTATTTTATCTTTACAGTATTTATTATTAAAATATTATTTTTAATATCATTCGTCAAATAAATCTATATAGGTCATCACAGTATATGTATTACAATATGAATGGTCATACGTTATTATCCACTGTCCATTTTGTTCATGACAGTTCTATACGTTATAGTTCTCAGTTCAATATGTTCGCGACAGTTCTATATTTGTAACGAGTAATTATTCGGATAACGAGTTCGTATGCATAATTAATTTGTGATCAATCTAAAATTGTACTGAGCAAGAATAGGGATCTTGCCTTGGGTTTTGTCGATCGAATCGACGTTGACGGTGCAGGTCGAATCTGACGGGAGGGAGAGAGAGAGAGAGATGTGAGTGAGCACGAGAAAGAGGGGTGAGGGTTTAAATAGGAAAAAAATGAATAAAAATAAAAATAAAATAAAATAATGAATGAGATGCGCGTGGGTAGCAGTCATTTTTGAAAAAATGAGGAGGGAGAGAACGTGGTTGTTGGGGTAGCTGTTCGGGGTTTGACGCGGGAAGCAAAAGCTTGGGTTATTTTCAAATGGGTTCAGGTATTTAAACGAAAATAATTAAAATAAATAATTTCGGGTACTTAAAAATTAAACTAATTATATAAAAATTATCTACAAATAAAAACATACATGTTGAACTAATACAACAGTTGATACGAAATAGTCGAAATATACACATATTGTATAATTAAACAAGAATAAATAATAATAAAAATATATTTACTTACATTTAAAATCAAATAATTATGTGATAATTATCTACACGATAAAACGTACCGGTTATACTAATACAACAGCTGATACATAATAATTAAAATAATACAATAATTTACATAAATAATACATAATTAATAATTTAACATAATACAAGAATTAATACGTAATAGTAATAATAATACGACGTATTATTTAAAATAATACGTAATAGTATCAGTAACACAACGGATAAATCCCAGAAATTTTCATTGCACGAAATTAATTTATAAATATAAAAACCATTTAAATAAATAGAAAACTTAGACTTTAAATCATAGAAAATTTCTAAAAAATCGAGAAAATACAAATACTCTTTTAAAAATCATGGGACATGGGAGGGGACATGTGAGGTGTCACCTCCCCATTGCTCCATGCACTGTTTATGAACAGTGCATGGAGCAATGGGGAGGTGACACCTCACCTGTCCCCTCCCCTGTCCCATGGTTTGGGTCCCTGTAGCATTACTCTTACAAGAAATATGAAATAAATAAATAAGGGAGACTCTCCCCTTACAAATTAAGATTCAAGCAAAATTATTTCTTCTTAATTGAAGCGCATCCTTTTATTTTGTTGGGTAGATCATCGATAACATGCATTCTAAAATTAATTATCCTATTAACTTTTACCGTACATATTAGTAATTTAATAATAATTTGAGTTATGTAATTTTATTATAGAGTATACTAAAATGTTATGTAGTAATTAAATAAAAAATATATTCTTCACACAACTTTGTTAAGAAACTTTCTTTATTGATAATAACGTAATTGGAGTAAGTGATTTAAAATAAAAAATGAAAAATGAAGAGTATTGCAATTTAATTATGCAAGTTTAAATCCTATTCTTATGTCATGATTAAGAACGTTCTAGAAATAAGAAAAGAAAAGAAGAGCATAGAAAGAAAAGAAAACTCTCTTGCAAATTACAATTTTAGTTATACGAGTCAAATCCCAGTCAAATATAGAATATTTTAGAAATAAGCATTGAAAAGAAAAGAAAGGAGTGTTTGCTCACTTTGACCTGTGAATTTACCAAAATGCCCCTGCCTTTTCTATTGTGACTGGCATGGCCGCACATACAAATGTACGTGCAAGAGACATACAATTATTTGTAATCTACTATGTGAAAAACTACTTAGTAGTAGATCTTTTTGTAATTTTATATCTTAAAATCTAAAAAAAACTATCCTCTCGTGTTGGTAAATATAAGTTTCTTATCCTCTATGAACAATGTTGTTGGTTTAAGTTATATTTCTGCTATTACAAAATAAAATCTCATAAATGTTGTTGTAATTAATTAAAATCTACCATGTATGAATAAGTCGATTTTGTTTACTGTAATTAATTAAAATTACAATTGAAATATAAAAAGATATTTGTAATAATGCATTTTTAAAGATTTCTTGTCATTTCTTTAAACATCATTGATCACAAAAAGATTACAATATTATTTTTCTTAATAAGAGAAATGTTCTTGTACTCAATAAATTATATTTTATATTTTTTTGAACAATTTCATGGTTATGCTTTTTTATCAAGTACAATGATAATTTTGTTATTTCTTACCCCCCATCATTTGTGGTGGGGGAAAGGGAGGGAGGGAGCATTTAATGCTATATGAAAAGGTGAGCGAAATGGGCAAAAGGACAAAATATCCTTCAAATCCAACTATGTTTCTTATAATATAGCGTAGTATAGATGAGACGTATGGTATTCATACGGTCGACATAAAAACTTGCAAGTTGCAAGCTGCGTGTTGTCCCCAGGATCACTTGCGTCAAAATCAAACTCATATGAATAATAATAAGTTCAAAAATGAGGTACTACAAATGTTCAATGTACAATTAACCCTTAAATAAATAAGATGCAATGCAATGCCATGTACTAATTATACCAGGAAAGAAGAAGAAGAAGAAGAAAGGGGTAAAGGAAAAGCCACACTGAGATAGTGGGAGTGTCCGTAAAAATCCAGAAATGAACTTTACCCAGTGAGATTTGACGGCTGGATCAAAAGCCTGTGTGCCCATTGTTTGGCTCTGAATGCTGAAACGAATATTTTTCAGTGTTTCGAATGTTCAGCCCACCAGAGTCATTTAAAGCTCAATGATTACTCCCACGTGGATTAAATGCAAGACGCGTCACTAACGATCCGTAGTCCATCAATTTGATAAAGTAGTTCCTCTATGAATAGCAGTCACACAACTCTAGGATAAGCCTGGACGGACCGTGTGAACTTGGTCATAAGAACGACTTAGAAATAAATCCAATGATCCAAGGCTGATGAATCCATACATAAACAATGCTTGGGTAATACAAAGTTTGCAAAACTTTTAACAAAACCATTGCGACGCATGTACATACAGTGCTTGTTTAACATGAAACACTAACGCGATGTTCCGTAGAAAAACAAGTGCATGTTTCGCAATTTGTCTCTTGTATTTATCTCATAACATGTATATCACATATGCACTAGTTATGCAATAAACATGCACGGACTCCGATGGTGCATATGCAAATGTTATATGGATTCATATTGCATAACCACTACTTTTACTCCATGTTATACAATCCTCTACAGGTAGCTCCCAATATGATATTTTATTTTCCTTCACGGAAGTACCACCGGGCAATTCTTATGTAGTATTCACAACCTCGAGAATCTGACATTAGAAACTTTTACTGAGTGTCGAATTTAGGGGAGGAAATGAGTATTCAAGACTAGACGAAAAGGGCATAGAGTAACTATGGATAAATATTAACAATTAAAAAGCCTCAAATGAGTTCAAAACTACTCCCAGCAACATAATTCCTTGGGATTTTAGTGCAGACACATCGAGCCAGATAAAATTCTTTCTGATTTCTGGACACAATCTCACAAACTGACCTTGTCTTGTTCGCAAACAGCCTTCAATGACAACGGCACGAGGAAATTATTATTGGACCAGACTTTGAAGGATGACCTTTTGCAACCAGTAGATATTGGCTTATTTTTCTACCTTCCCTCTCTTTGAGGAATATGCGCATACTGTATATAAAAAATGAACGTTGCCAATCTTGTTTCTTTATGGCAACACAAGCGGCTCGATATTCCAGATATCCTTCGCATATTCATGAATTGTCCTGTCACTGCTAAATTTGGAGGAACCAGCTGTATTCAAAATTGACATTCTCGTCCATAACTGCCCAATGAGAAACAAATACATTTAGGAGAGAAAAAGCATAACTGATGGTATAAGCAAGTTGCATAGCATAACTTCTGATTCAGGAAATTTGCATGATGAATTGTGACTCGAATAACACAAGCACGTGAATGGATGCATGTATGTCATGGTTTACAAGTACCAATACTTGGAAATACAAGCTGCATGAATCTTGAAATAAAAAGGTCTGATGCTTTCAATTAACTCTAAATCAACTACTTGATGGTTTTGTACATACTAAAGGGGACTCGTGTTAATGGAAGATGTAATATGACTCCATGCTATATGTGCTTGCCTTTGTTCCCTTTTTTTTTCTTTTTTTTTGGGGCCTATAGCATGTCACTCAAATTCCTGTTCTTTTTCAGAAACAAAAATCAATTTCATGACTTGGAAACCAAAGTTATATATGAGAGAGTAATTTAAATGTACAAGGAAGGACCAAAGAGGATATTTTTCTTGAAATACTTGGCAGAAGGGCAATTGTTCAAGCCTGTGACAAGGATAACGATGGTGGTGTGGGTGAAGATGGTTAATGTGTGTTAGGGGTTTTAGACTCCCGGCCTACTACAATCTCCGCAACTCGGAAGCCAACTGATAATCCACAAGATCGAAAACAACCACAATCAAGAAGAAAGAGCACTGGGATTTATATGGTTTAGTCGATCAACTTCGACCTACTTCCACAGGGCAACAATACAAGAAATCCACAATGTATAATGGAGAACTACAGAGGAACTACTCACCTCTCATCTCTCAATCTCTTAATTTCACATTCATAATCAACTCTCATATTCTTTTCAAAACTTTCTTCTTATAATCTTTTGGATGGGCAAATGCTGTAAAATCTTCTCCCAAAGACTATGAAACTCTCACCTCTCAACAATATTCTTGACTCAGGCTACACCCTCTACTAACTCTAGATTAGAAGAATATTGACTTTCTCCTCTCCTTGTTTTTTCTCCAACAGTAGAAAATTATATATAGAGAAAATAAAAATCCTATTTCTAGCCTAACTTCCTAATTAGAATAGGATACAAACTTCTTATCATGATGTGACACAATCTCTTAATGATGATAGACTTCTAATCCTATCTAATTCTCATAAAGTTATACAAAGAATCAAGGACACAATTCCAACAATCTCCACATTGGATTTGATTCTCAAAACCCCTTGAAGATATACAATTACCATCTTGAAACTTTGTCTCTCCCGCTAGTTCCTCCTATTCTTTCACACTTCAATTCGAAGCACCCACCCTCCTAATCAAAACACCCGCACTCCGAGTCGTGACCCTCGATGTCCTGCCTCGCTATAGCGCCTCCACTTTTCTTGTGCGCACTAAGAGATCTTCGCCACAATACTATAAGCAAATCGAACATGCTTCTCTCTCAAATTGAAATTGGCAGTAGCCTTTCTGCTTGCTATCCTCGTACTCCACCTACATCACTCGTTTTGAACTATATTGGTGCACCTTTTCTACTCTACATTATGAGCCCAATGCTATTATCTCCTTTGCTTGGCTTGAACCAAACATGAGCGCTCATCGTCTTACACCTCTCGTAGTCCAATGCTACTGTCTCCATCTCCACGTGTGTCACTCGGTCGTTTCCGTTTACAAGCTTCACCTACTCCGAGATTATCCTCCTCGAGATTACACATCAACCAATTCCTACTTTTGCGATGACTTCAAATAATTGATGCTGATAATTCTACTTAGAATCACATTTGATTCTCTACACTAGTCTCATCCGTCGTATACTTATTCATCCTATTTGCCATCAGATTTGTCTCGCCAACATTATTAAAACTTTCTTATATCTTCTGACTAATACAAGCATAACCTAAAAATTCAGACCCTTTCATGGCATTCATAGCACTCTAAAACCAGGGAATCATCTCTTAGATCGTCAAGTTCTGCCTCTAATTCACCGATTTGTTGCAAACCAATCTAGACAGTTTGTTCTAATCCAGATCTCCAAACACAAAGGCCAACTACGAACATGGAATCTCTTTGAATCCATCCACTCACTCTTTTGGCATTTTCGTTGCTGGTGAGTGACTCTTCACATAGTCCAAACACCAAACAAAGAACATAAATACCAAAACGCCAATATACAAAAAGAACATCAAATAGCAAAACGCCCCCACATAGAATCGTTGCTCCCCACCTCACATGAATCTCTCACGTGCATCACATGCTTCTTACTTCTCCCCTTTGCAATTCAAGAACCCTAAAGGCCTGAGAAAAGGCTTCTTGCCTCCATCTGATCTCCGACGCTCCTCCTGTCGACAATCCCTAGTCCTCACTTTTTTTGCTCCTTTTTCTTTTTTTCATCTTGATTCTTGTACATCCGCGATCTTCGACTTCAAACAACATCTATCTTATGAACTCATCCTCAGATCCATCATCACCATCGCTCAAATACCACTTGTTCGGAGTCTTTGACTTCCCGCCTATTACAATCTCCGCAACTCGAAAGCCAACTAATTAATCTACAATATCAAAAATAACCACAATAAAAAGAAAGAACACTAAGATTTACGTGGTTTAGTCAATCAATTTTGATCTACGTCCACAGGGCAATAATACGAGAAATCGACTATGTATCAAGAAGAACTACAGAGGAACCACTCAATCTCTCAACCTCACATTCATAATTGTTTGTGGAAATTTTGCAATAATGAAAGAATTGTATCTGATTTTATTCTCTCTAACTACTTAGAAAAAGAATGTTTACAACTCTCTCATTCTCTCTAACTACTTAGAAAAAGAATGTTTACAACTCTCTCAACTCTCGATTACAATTTGAATTCCTGATTACAAAAGAGAAAAAGAATGTTTACAACTCTCTCAACTCTCGATTACAATTTGAATTCCTGATTACAAAAGAGAAGAAAATTGATCTGAATCCTCTCCTTTGTTTAAATCTGGGTTCTTCACAGTGGCGATGGAGTACTTCCTTCGAATGCTCGCGTCGAACTTGCTCTTCGTTGACGATCCGAAAATCTCAATTTACTGGAACAAATGACTTGTATGGTTGAACTGATCAAGAACTCTCCACGAGTGTTGTAACTCGGAACGAGTGACAAACTCTAATAAGAAAAGAGTTGTTTGAACCGAAATAATTCAGTTAATAAGCCAAGTATCAAATATCTGAAAATCTCCAGTTGTTGAAGAGTGTTGCCTTCAGATTCTCTCCTCTCCCGGATCTGACTTCCAAAATCTCCCCGAACTAAGCTGATTTCTTAGTTATTTATAAGGGATTAAGGGGTGTAATCGCCCCCTTAATTCGCTCCTAAGTAGGGCTAATGGGATGTAACCGCCCCTTAAATCACTCCTGAGTGGAGTTGTGATCCCCTCAGATCGTGAAAAACGGTTTTGAAACTGTTCAGCTCGTGTTTGAACGAGTCAAACGTAAAATCCGCATTCTGGCATGAATTCTGCGTTCAAACGCAGTGTCTGGAAGCTCAAAAGCAGCAATTTGGAAGCTACGTTGCCAGCATTGCAAGCTGCTCGTGAGTTGCGTTTGCAGCAATTTAGAAGCTGTGTTGGCAACATTGGAAGCTGCGTTGGTAGCGTTGGTAGCTGCGTTGGTAGCGTTGGAAGCTGCGTTGGCAGCAATTTGAAAGCTGCGTTGGCAGCAATTTGGAAGCTGCGTTGGCAGCGTTGGCAGCTGCGTTGGCAGTTGCGTTGGCAGCAATTTGAAAGCTGCGTTGGCAGCGTTGGTAGCTGGATCTGAGCTGCGTCTGTGGCTGTGAACGCGGTGCGTCTTGATGCTGGTATGCAGGGAGGACTTCCGCGTCTTAGTTTGAAGAGACCGTCGATTTGTAGTCTCTTTCTGTTAGGACGTTGCAAAGATCGTCATTTTATAATCTTTGTAACTCCCGATGTTGATTGTGAAGGCTGTTGATTAGAGCTTTCATCAGTTGTTGTGAAGATCGTCAGATTGTAACCTTCATCGATCTACGTGAAAGTCTTCAAATTGTAGTCTTCTGGAAGCCGTCGAATTGTAACTTCCATCATCGGTGTTTGATGGGGATCAGCTATCTGTAGTGATTTTTAGACAGCCTACAATAATCAACTCTTATATTCTCTCCAAATCACTTTTCTTATATTCTTTTGGATGGACAAAGACCGTAAAATCTTCTCCCAAAGACTATGAAACTCTCGCCTCTCAAAAATATTCTTAAATCGTGATACGCCCTCTGCTAACCCCAAATTACAAGAATATTGGCTTTCTCCTCTCCTTGGTTTTTTCTCCAATAATAGAAAACTATATATAAAAAAAATAATACCCTATCCCAAGCCTAACTTTCTAATTAGAATAGAATACAAATTTCTTATCATGATGAGACTCAATCTCTTAATCATGATAGACCTCTAATCCTATCTAATTCTCATGAAGTTATACAAATAATCAAAAACACAGTCCTAACAATTGTACTACCCAATTTGATAGAGTTGAAGTTTAGTGTCAAGTTTCTGGTAGGTTACTTCATGAATTTTGCAAGTGACACATGTGAAAAAGGGAAAGTTAATGTACAAGGGGACTCTTGGAAGGACTATATACTAGTAGTAGTAGCACAGGAAAAAAAGTTGGAGCACTTGTGCATATTTAGATGAGTGATTGCATACTTATAATTACTTCCTTGCTAGTTTTATTCAATGAACAAGCAAGGTACAATTGGACAATTTTCCGGTTAGTTTATTGCAGGTGATCAGATATGCTTCTTTAGTAGGGCGTTTTGTCTATTGTAAGGCTAAGTTCTGCTTTCCAATTTTTCTTAGGGGTGTGTATCAGATGCCACACTATCGTGTTGTTACCTTTTACTTTTAGCAAGTGAGAAGGAATTTATGTTCCCACTACTCATTTTTCCACAATGACAGGCAAAGTGATCATGTAACATCACCAAAAAGAAATTAAGAAACGTAATTGTGTACTAATTATCACAAGTAACTTAGTATGCTACCTGAAGTTAGTTCTATTTAGCTTCAATTATATATTCCAATGCTTTAAAACACATCAAAACTACCAAAAAAACTCGAATACTACTTAAAGAAATCCATTATTACTTTTATTTGTAAGAAGTGTTTTAAGAAATCAGCTAATTTTATCAATATATTGCCAATACATCGGGGTCATGACTGATACGATTTTTATAAAAATTTATCGCATATTATTTTTTGCCAATTTTTCTTGACACATTGGTTTAAATCCAATAAAGTGGCTGATTTCTCGCTAATTAAAAATCATCCAATTTTCTATAAATTTATATTCTAAGTTAACCGATTTAGGTTTGAAGACAAAAGCCCACTTTTTCCATGCCCGACCTGCATCCACTAAACAAAAATAGTGATAGCCTGTTCTATTCCACATTCGCTCATCGTGTAACCTTGATTCTCTCCACTCCACCACTCTCCCCTAAATCGCTTGCAAATTTCCCACTCAAAGACCTCCCTCGATGACATCTTTTGAAGATCCTCTCTTGGTATTTCATTAAATGTGCTTAGATTATATTTTAGGATATTATATTAAATATACTCACTAGCCGATATGAAACTCCAAATTTACTACTTATCCCCGATATACCCCGGATAACCGGGATCCGATATGAATTATGGTTTTCCAATATATTTTTTATAACTGATATTTAAAACTTTGTCTGTAAGTACAAAACATGAACAATGGATACTTACCTTTTGGTTACGGTATGCTTTATCGACCTCTTCTTGGCATTCAATGTAACTGGGGAAATCCTTGCCCACAAGAAAATAATCTGCACGACCAAACCCTTCATTTCCCTCCAGAGACCCCATTAATTCATCATAGTTGTAAGTCCCAAAGACACCACTACGAACATATTGCTTGATCTCTTCAAATCTTCGGTCTGGCACAAACTGCAGGTAAACTGAATATGTAAGGAAACACGTTATATCATATTCCTTTCAATTTGAAAACTTTAACAGATATACCTTTCCCTCCGCCCTTTCTTTCCTCAATCCTGTGATTTCATGAGCACAGGCGCCAAAAAGGAAAAAGTTTTCTTCTCCAACCTCTTCCCTTATTTCTACATTAGCTCCATCTAAGGTTCCAATTAGAACACAACCATTCATTGCAAATTTCATGTTGCTGGTTCCACTGGCCTCCATCCCAGCAGTACTATACAACAAAAGGAGTCATAGGATAATCTAGCTAACATTTTCCAGCGGTGCATTACTGCAGTGTTTATCGAAAAGTATAGTAATATACTAACATAAGGCAATTAGAAGGTTAGCTTAAGCGATGAGCAAAGCATATGTGAAAGGATGATTACACCCAGGTTTTTAGCCAAATGATTTGATTTGAGAAATATGTAAAATTATAGCCTGATACATTGAACAGATCAGCGGTTGCATCCTGTAGATGTTACAGCCTAATAGATGTCATACTTTACCTGATATGCTGAGATAGTTCACTAGCAGGGATAAGCATCTCTGCAATGCTGACATTATAATCAGGAACAAAAACAACCTGGAAAAAGCAATCACAAATACAAATGAGCAACTCTATGTCATTCAAACATGATCATTGCACGTAGTGTACATGAGTATTGTTCACATGGAACTCTACAAAATACATTTGTGAGAAAATTGGCAGCTTAGAATGCCAAACAATGAGAGATGAACCAGTGCCAACACATGTACCAATCATTAATTTCGGAAATGGAAAAAAGTCTATTAAAGTTAAACAGTAGATTTGTTCATAATACAAGAAGAAAAGAAGAGAAAAGTAAAGCTCTGAGTGGCATATAGGACTGTGCTATACCTTAAGTAGATCTCCGATCTCAGGATCATGATTTATGGTAGCTCCTACATCTGTTATGAACTTTACTATCCTCTTAGCTTGCACATATGTGGCAAAGGCTTTACCTCCAAATATGCACACCCTAGGAACATAGCTGATGGCCCTTTCTTCTGCAGTCATTTCTTTCATCTTTTTGTAGCGGTAGACAATTCCTAGAATGTTTAACAGTTGGCGCTTATATTCATGTATCCGCTTTATCTGAAAAACACAAAAAGTTATCCAACCACTCCCATTACTTTATAGGACCATAAGTATTTTAATGTAAAGAGCTACCTGAACATCAAACATGGCATCTGGGCTGACAATGTATCCTGTCTTCTCCTTGATTAATGAAACAACTTTCATCTTGTTCCTTGTTTTAGCAGCTCTCCACTCCTCTTGGAGATCCTTGTTATCAGCGAACTGTTCCAAATATGCATTATTCCTCAGAAAGGAAATGAGCAAAATTATGATTTTCTTCAATTACAAGAGAATATGTAAAAGGGAGACTAGAGAATAGTTAAACACAGTAACTGCTGTATTTGATCCAGAACACAAGTGTCTGATGTGGTAGTAAAAGCAAAGATAATGAGATAGGGAATGCACGCTGAATAGTAACCTTTTATATACAAACAACACGATAAATACCAACTCCTCAAATTGGCTTCAAATAAATAAGTATGAAAGGAGTAAATGTGTCCACTGTCCATAACTGTCTGCACATGTCCACGTTTACGGGGTGGGTTGGGTGGGGACAAGAGAAAAGGGTGGAGTGAATGGCACACACAAAAACCCAAAGGAGCTACAATGAGTCTCAGAACACCAGTATAGGGAAGAGAAATATGAAATTAATGCAGCAAATAGATGATGAAGAAAAATAAATCATCAATAGTAATGGCAAATGCTAGAAGATGACTGATTCAGGAAAAGAATGCTAATTTTTTATCTTCTGTCTGGATAATGCAGTGCAAGTTCTCTCAATGTCTTATCAATAGCTTAGTTTACATGAACTAGAGCAAGTCATCCAATATCTTACAAATAAAGGATATTTTACTTCAAAGGAATGAGGAAAGGTGGATAATTCCCACTCTCCCCCCCACAAAGGAGGGAGAAATATCGATGAAGTGTCTAGAGGCCTGCTTTGCCTGTAGCCCCTCCCATCAATAGGATTTGCCCTTAGAACAGTTCAAATTCCTCATTTAACAGAAAACAAAGGAGGAAAACAATCAGAATTACCTTTTTAAGTTCTGCCAGTTTATCAGTGTTCAAAACCCAATCTTCTGTACCAATCCATTTGGTTATTATTTTACTTAGGTCAGGATTGCAAAACCTGATCCACCTCCTTGGAGTCACTCCATTTGTCTTATTTTGAAATTTCTGAGGCCAGAGCTGCAAGGAGAGAAAATCAGTTCAGATTGTATGCTTTTATGTGTACAATGCAGTTAATATGCCATAAGGGCAAACTCGCTCATTTTGTAGTAAACTGGGCCTGCAGATACAGTACTCAATGTGATCTCAGCCAAGAACTATGTTAATAAAAATGGAGCAAAACTCCTAAAAGCATTTACCTTGTAGAAGTTGTTAAACACATCTTCTTTCACAATCTCACTGTGAATTTCAGCGACCCCATTCACTGCATGCCCACCTACGACACAAAGATTAGCCATACGGACCACCTTTGGCAAATTAGGATCAGATTGCAAGAATGTTGGTTCTCCTGGGTCCAGTTTCTCCTCTTCTTGTTCAACTTTATCAGATTCTATTTCCCCAGATATGATTTCTCCATCAACTACCCCTTCAGAAGGATCTAAGGATTTAATCAAAAGTTTTGGCTTCGATTTAGCAGTCGATGCGTCTTTAAACAATTGCACAACACGCTCAGGGAACTCAATGTTGTCTAAGATTTTCATTTCTCTCAGCTTTTGGTCCAACAATACAAGATCCTCTGTTCCATATTCTGAAATGATGTTATCCATTAACTGTTTCAATTCAAAGGAAACATTATCAGATTGGCCTTGATTCCATAAACATAACTAAGAGGAAACACATGTAAGTTCAATATGGAACTTTTCATTGTACCTCTTCATCTATCATTTCAATAATCTCAACATGTCGAGGAAGCAACTTATGCATAAGATCCAAGCTCCATTTTTCTAAAGCTTCTGGAAGAACTGTATGATTCGTATATGCTACAGTTCTGGAAGGGTCAATGTGAAACAATTGTAACTGTTAACCATTTATGAGAGAACGTGAATGAGCAGAAAGAAGAAATAGTTGCAAACATTTACAGTGAACTGTTTATGAGTGAAGGTTCTTATGATGACAGTAAAATTCTGGAATCTAATAATTCAGCATATGAACCAAAACCCAGTGGCAAGTAACTTCCTCTCCAAATAGCGTGGAGGTTGACACATTAAGGAAGCTAAGTCTTTAGGTGCATATGCACATGAAACCAAAAATGACAGGAAGCACTATTTCGACATAATAAATTTTTACGAATGAGGAGAATAACATAGATGGTCAGTTTGATAAAAACAAACATGAAACCAAGTCAGTACAATGAGCCTGAAAATCCACTGCAAGTGCTAGGTTAAACAACAGTAACAAAATGCAGATGTACATCATTTAGCTAGCAAAGGAATCGTGGCAAAACAAAGGAAGAAGTGGAAAATCAAGGCGAAATATTGAATATACCATCAAATTTAGTGAGAAATTTGCTCAGTTAGAGAACTTAGAGCAACTCAAAACCACTTAAAACAATCACAATGAATGTGGAAAACCTGTGATTGTTTAGAGAAAAGGGAAAATAATGAAGAACTAGAAGAAGGGAAAGGGCGATAGAAAGAGAAGGGGCAGATATTAGGGTTTTGAGAAGAAAATTCAACTCAGTAACAAAGGACTAATCATTCAAAAAAAATTTAAAATTGAGGACATTAGGATCCCATGTATAGGCATGGAATTTCTCTATTCTACTCCTAACCAAATAGAAAGGATAGTCGAAGTCCTACTTTGATAAGGAAACACATACAGTTTGTTTCTAAAGCAACTCATAAAAGTCCATAACAAATGAAAAGAAAAAATAAATCATCAATTTTTCTTTGAACTTCTGAAATATTTCTTGGAAAAAATAATCTCCAACGATTTCCTTAGGTTAATGTTGACCCAACTCTGGCTGGTAAAAACTCAAGTAATGCTCCAGCAATAAAAAACACTAGCACTTAGTTTGTAAATTGAAGCAATACGTGCAGACCTTACTGGTGCCACTGTAGTTAATTCAACATTTCTGCCAACAGTTCCAGTTAAGTTTGTCTGAAGAGTTGTTGGAACTGATAACATGTTTCAATAAGCTCGAGCATCTATTGTCATTACATGTGTAAGATTCCTCCTAACATAAGCATTTCACCAAAAAAAATAAAATCATTATTTCAAGAATTATAACACCTGCCTCCCCCTCCTCTCTGCCGAAAGAGGATAAAAAACACAAATGAAAAGACTAACTGAAGTTCTCTGTGCGGAGAATCAAGCCTAGATGCCTTCCAAAATGGTACATGTTTGCTCTAATTATTGTTATAAACTCCTAATGTTGGAGATGTTGAAACATGGGGCTGGTTTATCCAAGAAACAGAATAAATATTTAGACAGAATATACTATAAAAACTGACACAGATGACAAGGCAACACACCTCTGAGTAATGTTCCAGGCCTCCTTCCAGCTTAAACCCTTAACATCAATCAATATTCTCATGAGCTCTGGAATGCATAGAGTAGGATGAGTATCATTCATCTGCACAGCAACTTTGCTAGGGAATTCCTCCCAACTGACCAAATTTCCAGATCTCCTCTCAAAACGGGCAATAATATCTTGAAGTGAAGCAGAACATAGTGTATACTGTTGTTTCAAGCGAAGAGTTTTCCCCTCCAATGAATCATCTCCCGGATATAATATATAGCAAATCTGACCACAAAACCATATATCACAATAGTGTTCAATTCCATTTTACAACTTTTTATTGCAAAAGAGGATAGTAAGATATCTATATTGCAAAAGAGGATAGTAAGATATCTAAACTCTTTCTAGATTTCAGTTCAGTAATAACTGTGATATAGGACATCTGATATGAAAATGATATGATAGTTTACTCCAGATCCAGTAATATGTAGTTTTTAGTGAAGCAAATGGAATAGGCACAACACCCACATCATATATAAAAGGAAATGCGCGGTCTAAAGATGTTTCAGTTAACCAAAATACAGTTAAATACAAAGACAAATAGAAAGGTTTTTTAATGTGTTTCAAGATGCTTTTAATTGGACAGACATATATATGTTTCAGTCCATGCACAATGGGAAATTTCCATTAGACATATATAAGCTCAGTCAAGAGTCTCAAGACAGTCTTGGCCAAGTGCATACCTGAACTTCAGAACACTAAAAATGCTACGCAGTTAGCAATCAAAAACTCAAAACATGTACGTAGACGTAATTGAAATCTATATGTTTACTACTATAAAAAGAGGATTGACGCGTTAAAACTTCTAATTTCCCTTTTCGCCCTCTCAAATTTTGATAAATTTTAACTATGCCGTTATGTCTAATTAATCTTTCATTTAATAAATATAACCTCTTATTAATTACACACCTCCTCACCTTTCTAGATAATTATAATAGTCAATAATATTATAACTATTAATTGTTATTAAATAATAAAATAAAATAATTTATAAAGTAATTATACACAATTATTAGTAGTAACCAATTTAATTATTATTATAATTATTTAAATAATTAAAATAATAGTATAAATAGAATAATATATTACTAAATACTATTAAGAATTATACTATAATTCAATGAGAAATAAAATAAATAGAATAAATTTTGAATAGCATAAATAGTGTAATTATTTTAATAATATAACATAAATTACGAATTACACTATTTATTAAATAAATTACATAAATAATTTAATATTATTTTTAGAGTATTTTCTCAAAGATTATTACATGATACTAAATAATCCACACTTGAAAATGATTGAAAACTAACCTTTTTACAAAAAAAATTATTTAATATTAATAATAGTACTACTGTTGTTCATGATAGAATAATAAAAATTTATAAAATATTTATAGTACTAAATTATTTAAGAGAATAATTTAAAAAATTAAATTAGATAAATATTTTATAGTATATAGACAGTATGATTTGAACTAAGAATTATAACATTAAATAAGGTAAATTACAGTAAATCCCCATGAACTTTGAACATTTTGTAGTAAATAAACCATATGAGCTTTTGAAATCACACTAAACTCATAATAATTTTTGTAAAAAGCCCCCAATATCTTTTAGATAAATTCACCTAACCCTCAAAAACTTTAAAAATGCCTTTTTATGGCATTCTCGGTTCTAATTTATAGAGGTTTTCTACAAAATTTAGAAAGTTATAGAGGATCTTCTTTGAAACAGAAAAGTCATTAGGGGTTAGTGTAATTTTGAAAGTTCATATGGGCTGAAAGTTCATAAGGGTTTGGTGTAATTTACCCTATTAAATAATTATAATGAGAACTAGCTATTGTGATATGTGCTAGGTATCAAGTGTAACTATACAGGGAACATCCGGAAAAAGGTAGCAAAATTAATACAACTTAGTTAATTTAGAGTTAAGTTAACAATTTTCAAGTTGGAGGGCATATTTAATAGAACTTATAAGATTGACAGTTTTATTTAAGAACAATTTTAGATTTGGAGACTTATTTAAAAATACGTAGACACTAGGCGATCATTATATAGAAAAACATTCAATTACAATAACTACACAATAATAATTAAGTCATACATTTTTTAAGCAATCTTATTATACAATTTTATTTATTAACATATAGTTTTACTATTCAATAAAAAATTTATAACTTAAACCATGTATATTCACGTGTTTTGCACGTGCATTATACTAGTTAAAACAAAAAAGGATTAAAACCTTCTCAGCGTTTACATGAGCCTCAGATGCTTTGGAGTGTTGCCCAGCATTAAAAGCTTGCAGATCAAAATCTTTTGATGGTATTTTTGTAGACCATAGGCGGAGATTGATAGTGGTTTTAGTCTTATATCCAGGTATAGGGACGTCATAGGCTACAGCCTTTATGTTCTCCCCACCAATCCAATGTTTCTTTCCATCTGAACCCAAAACAACCTTTCCATAAAACTTCACAGGATACGAGACATCATGTCTTACAATCTCCCAGGGATTACCCATCTGCAAACAGATAGGAAAAAACAAGAATTTCAGAACCTGAGTCAGTAGAAGGACAACTTCAATTCCTGACCATGTTATCAAATAAATGACATTTTGAGTTAACAAAAGTGAAGAAAAGCTACAAGAAAGTAGACAGTAAGTCATACCTCAAGCCAACTTTCAGCAACCTCTTCTTGACCATCTTTTGTAATATTCTGTTGGAACAAACCATATCTGTACCTAAGCCCATAACCCCATGCGGGGTAGTTCAAAGTTGCAAGAGAATCCAAAAAACATGAAGCTAGGCGTCCTAGACCGCCATTTCCCAGCGCAGCATCAGATTCCTAGAAAGAAATATACAAATATGAACTCACTGAACAATGACAACATTTATCATTGTTATATTTACTAGATAACTACAGATGATGACAAACAAAAATAAACTGCTCTTCAACCATTAAGTTGACATATCTATTTAATTAGACCAATATGACATAATGTGTTTTAGTTCTATATCTGAAATGAACAATGAAGCACAAAGTCATATAGCAAAGCCTAAATGTGTGAAGCTCAAAGGTATAAGTCCGAAATGAGGACAACAGTTCTGAATATTAGGACAACAGTTCTGAATATTATTCTTTCTGATAACAAAATAAACATTTGGACTAACAGTATAAAATCACTTCTAACCTGCCTTGCAACATTCTCAAGGTTGTGACCAAGTTCCATTAATGCCTCAGCATATTGACCTGTCAGCTCCAAGTTACCAATTGCATTTAAGAGGGCTCTGCCCTGCATTTCATGACAAAGAATCAACATCAACAATGTCACACCACACAATGTAAATTTGAAGATGCCAAGGTGTAATATGAGCAAATATTTCAACCTGCAGAAATTCCATTGACAGATAATAAGCTTGTTTCATATTTGTTTTATCATAGTAATCATATGTTGCATTCCAGTTTATTATCAATGCATCACGAACACTTTTAGCAGTTGCAAAGTACGCTTTGGGGAGTTCAAAGCGCTCCGGAGAGAATGAGGGAGTGAACTCAGCATGATATTTGATACTCGATGCAATAGTGGAGGAATCATGAGTAGAAGAATCCAAAGCATTTTTGACACCTGCATTAACTGGATTTACAGATTCAAATAATCATGGATTGGGGAAAAGAAAACAATAACATGAGAAGAAAAGGGAAAAAGTGATACACGATTATACATTATAAATAATAAAAAGAAAAGGGAAAACTATAGATACAATGCTCATGCTTAAATCATTCAGAACCATAGCAAGGAGCAGAGATCTTGGTAAAATCACTGATAATGGAAAGATATTGTTTTAATAATACAACTTTAGGAACTAATAGAATACATAAAAAAGGTAAAGAACAATATTTTTAATCTGAAATAAATGATGGGACAGAATAACTAAACTGGATGTATAGAACCATAATTATAATAATAAAACAGTCAAATATCCTACAGTTCAAGTGGTGGATATTTGAAACGAAATCAGGGTCTCAGTTGTCAACTACATTACACTAATGAGGAAGCATATGATTAGGAAATCTCCAACATGATAATGAAGACAAGCAGCAATAATATCGTGGAAAGAAGTGAGCTGCTCATTGATCACGAATGAGAAAAACCAGAAGCTCTGCACCAACAAATCAGTTTTACATGGGATGTTGATGATCGTTGACCCTTCGAGGATACTTGGGGCATCACTTTGGCACAGCAGATCAACATGTATCGTATTTTATTTTAAATCTCAATATTTCAAAGAGAGATTGTGTCAAAACCATGTAAACTAAAAGTCCTGATCAATTTTATCAAACTGCAGATGACTTGGCGGTTTTTTTATGAACATCTAAAATATATAGCTGCTTCCCTGATCAGATTTTCTGAAGGCTCCAATGTCATCTATCTTTAGAAACAAAGATCTGTGAACTGAAACCCCCATCTTGTGTCCATATAAAGGATCCGACTTAATTAGTTACCAGTAACTTTAGTCACTTAATAGTTGGGATTATGTAGCATGGAGATTACTGTGATAAAGTTAGTCATCTTAATTTGGCTAAGATTTCTTATAGTAGAATTTAAGAATAAACTGGTCAGGGTAGAGTTATTTATTTTATCCATTTGTTTACTTTTCCTCTTTGATTTTTCATGTTGGCTAATTTGCATTGGAGTTTCTTACTGATTCATTTCTGTTGTTAATTTGCATTGGAGTTTCTTACTGGTTCATTTCTGTACTTACTGGTTGCCATTATATTATTTTCCCTGTTCTGCACTGACTCAATTCCGGCTCCCTGTACTTCACTTGCTAATTTCAATTCTCCACCAAAAAAAGGTCATAATTATGCTAATTATAATATCAATTGAAACAATTATAATAGTTGAGAACGTATGCTATTTGAAAGATGGTAATTATACGAACATGAATACATTAGTTAGAAAGAATATTGTAGTTCATCTTTCCTTATCACTCAAGATGTAACCTCGGCTTGTGTTAGAAAGAACATGATGTCATCAATAATTACATCCACCCAACAAGAATTGAAATGGTGGAGTTTTAATTAGATCCAACCAGATACAGGATTGGTCAGCAACAAATTTTACTATGCCAATCAAACAAATGAACTGTGCTCCGATGACTATTAATTTTCATTAATTGAAAGAATTCATGTACTTCCAGGTATACATAATCAAATAGGCCCCATAATGAAAACTTAAGATAGTGAGAAGCAACTGGGTAAAGATGAGAAAAGAACAAAATCAATTACCACAACTATGAAGGAGCTACAACCGAGGGTTAAAATGAGGGAGAATCATGAGATAGCATTTACATTTGTCTAATGGAAAGAAATGGTGTATGAATTAGGAGCAATAGGATGCAAACTCAAGAGCAACGAGGCTACTCATGCACAAAAACAAAGGAAAAAGTGAGATGGTAGAAGAAAAATATGGTAGTAGCCACTTTAAAGGAGGAGATTACACTAGGCAGAGGCAAGTAGGAAAAATGTTCAGGTAGGTGATCCATAACATTAAGAGGTTATTCAATTTTTTTAATACCTATACATTATTAGTCTTCTCAATTAATTTTTTCCAGCACATTTTTCCGGTACAAAGAAATATATAGTTTTTTAGCATCAGATCCCTCTGTTTATGATGAGAGCCCAAACTTGACTTTACACCACCGACGAATCAACCGATATAAGATCTCTATGAAATCACCAAAAGCAAATACGTAGCCCAAGAACACCAAGAACGAATTTGGAATTCTGAATATAAAAAACCCTAATGTTATTGATAAAATTCTCCCAAGTTTTCAATCACAAAAAACATAATAAAACCATAATACCTAGTTGTTATGTCATAGAAATGACTAAGTGTTAATCTCATTCCAGGAGATGACACGTGTCTCAAATTAACTATACGTCAATCCGATCCGACCTCATGAAGGCCAAGTCAAAGGACGCCTTCACTCAGACCCTCCTAAGAAAGCTGAGTAGAAAGGCGTCCTCACTCGGGGTCTGCTGCTAA
This sequence comes from Asparagus officinalis, assembly GCF_001876935.1. Taxonomy (NCBI): domain Eukaryota; kingdom Viridiplantae; phylum Streptophyta; class Magnoliopsida; order Asparagales; family Asparagaceae; genus Asparagus; species Asparagus officinalis. The sequence continues at coordinate 21,678 of NW_017972277.1, forward strand.
AACCAACCTAGTGCATTATCACTCAGTTGACTGAGTCGAAAAGCGCCTTCATTCAAAACAGCTGAGTCGAAAGGCGTCTTTTTTCGGCCTCCCTTGAAAAACCAAGACGAAAGGCGGTTTTTTCCGAACCCATCGATAATAGCCAGTCACCATCGCATTATATTCACGGTAAGAGTCATCATTACACCACTGTCGAAAGTCTTAATAACTCATTGGATCACATCAGCGCACCTTAACTCCTCCTTCACCGTCACATTCATCACAAAAGTGATTCAGACCACCCACTACCGACACCTATAAAGTATCTATAAAGTATCAGTTGAATAAGTCGATTGCTTGAACTCAACTGAAATTACGCAACTACCCTTCCAGATATATTATAAATAGGCCTATTGCATGAAGATACAAAATTTTTCACACTACAACATACATTAATCATACTTTCTATTCTCCATCTGAGATTAATACTAACTTGACCATTGAAGGAATCCTCGGAAAACCCAACTCCAATCTTCTTACGTATTGTTTGTATGCAGGATCAAACCCTCTGCTCAATAATCAAAATCAAAGAAGATTGAGGGACCCTAAACTCTCTATAACTCAATATCTGACACCAACCTAGCGAGCCTTAAATAACCTATGTGTTGGCTTCCTAAACAAATCCCTATTCTTAGAAAATTCCCTACATCCTAAAGAAATTCTATTTGCCTAAACAATTCCCTCTTGCCTACACTGCTAGACAATTCCTACTTCCTAAAATAAATCATATTTGTAATCAAATCAAATCCTATTAAGACTCAAATTCCTTCATTATGTAGCATATTGTAATTATGCACCATGTGAGCATAGTCATTCCTACGCATCGATGGCTCCAGAATCATATCATTTCTCCCTGCTTTTGAGACTACATTTGTCCTCAAATGAAAGATCAGGAAACCTCTCCTTGAGCTCATCATAGTCCTCCAATGTATTCTCGTCCTTTGTGAAGTCCTCCTAAATCCTCTCTGAAATCAGCAAAGGTTGCATCAATACTATTGCAGCCCTTTGATCATATTTTACCTTCTAGCACATATCACACTGCTACTTTCGCATTCTTCGCTACTTTTAGTCCTTCCCAATAGAAGAAATGCTTCACCATGACATAAGTTCGAAGCCAACCTAAATGACCTCTCTCTACTGTCATGAAAATGAGAGAGAATATCATACCTCAAGCCTGCTACTTTAGAAACATATATAGTTTTTATAGAAAAGTAGTTCATCTTGAAGCTCACATCCCTGTACACCTCCTCGCCCAATCTGGTCACAAAAATTCATACCTCGCTCATCCAACTCTACAGTCTGACAAATACGATCTCACACTCCAATCTGCGCTACTAATGGCATGTAAGTTTGACTTCTTGCTACACACCAACCACTACATCGGACCATCCTCCTTCCAAGGTAATACATCAACAACTATATTCTTCTTTCCAGACTGATATATGATGTCGAACTCAAACCCGAGAAGTTTCACCACAAACTTTTGATGTTTGGAAGAGATAATATTATGCTCCAATAAGTGCTTCAAAGCATGTTGATCCTTCTTGATCTTGAATTTTGTTTCCCATCAAATATGGCACCCAAACCTTCATAGCATGCATGACTCCTAATATCTCCTAAGCATAAGTACTCCAGACCTCTTCTGCGATCCCAATGCCTTTAACATATAAACTACAATTCCAATATCTTTGACATATAAGCTATAGGCCTCTTATCTTGCACCAAAACCCCTCCAATACGCTCGCCACTAGCATAAGCATATGCCTTAAACTCCTTCAAAAAATTTGACAATGCAAGCATCGGAGTCTGAGACATCACTCTCTTTAAATCTTTAGAAGTGTGCCGTGATGAATCTGTCCACTGAAATTCATCCATTTCCAGCATGTCGGCCAATAGTCTAGCAATCAGACCATAGTGCTTCATGAACCTCCAATAGAATCCTATCAAACCTAAAAATCCTCATAAAGCCGACATATCCTTAGATAAGTACCAATTCATTATAGTTGCAATCTTCCGCTCATCTACCTTCACTCTCTCAGCTGAAATAATGTCCTAAATATTCCAAACTCTGCCTTCACAAAGTGGCACTTTTATAATTTAATATTGAAATTATGTTCATCTAAAACTAACAACACCTCTTTCAAATGATGTAAGTGCTCCTCCATGGTAGCCAATATATCATCAAAGAACATCAATACTAAACTTCTTGGAAAAGGCTTCAACAAGCTATTCATCGCTACCCAAAAAGTTGATGGCGCATTGCATGGCCTAAATAGCATCACCAAATACTCATAGTTCCCTTGAAAATCACATTGATCAATAGCTTCAATGACAATAGCATAGTACTCAGCTCCTCCCTCACACAACCACTCAAATACATTAGTGTCACAACCCTTCAATCATCATCTTTTCAAGGAAAGTACTTGTCCTCCTTGCCCTGATGAAAAATGCCAAGATTAAACTGCGACGACCTCTACAAAAGTAAATAACATGTAGCAACTCTATTACACAAAATCACATCCTTATACTTGTCAATTGAGAAAGAAATTTGTTTGCTATTAGCCATCACAATCATTTGCCTTGATGCTAATAAAGGATTTAGAGTTCTCAGAAATTAAAGCAACTAGAAATTCTTTCAAAAACTCCACATTCTCTATATTTTCCTCTTCTTTCTTCTCCACCCTTGGGTCCTTCGATTCAATATTTTCATAATTGCCCACATATGACAAATATCCAACAGAATCATTGTTTGTGGTGCCTAACAAATGATCAATACAACCAAATCGGAATAATCGGAATAACCACATATGACAAGTCCTTCGATTCAATATTTTCCTCTTCTTCAATGACATGATCAATACAACCAAATTGGAATAATCACTTCTTAGCATTAATTCTTCATATTAACTCTCCACGGACATCTCATCAAATCTTCCTGATACCTTGTATCACGATCATGATCAAATCTAGACTTTCTATGATCCTTTTGTTATCAAATATCGTCGACATCCCGATCATACTGATAATCACCTCTATCGTATCCATCCTAATCATAATCATAATCGTAATTGTATCCACCACGACAATACTGCAATCTATCACGATAATCTCTATATCGAATTTCGCCATAGTAATCTCCATGCGGTTGCTGCATCTGATCATAGCCCCAATCTCTATCTGATTCCAAGCCTGAATCCTTGCAATAATCATCAAGTTCTCTGCTTCTAACATAACGTGGTCCCCGACGAGTAAATCGATCGTCATCACCTTCAGGTTCCATCTCTTCCTCGACAATCTCATCTCCTCCATAGCATCTCAAATGGCCATATCCACACCCTTGACCTGTCGCACCACCACTAGCACTGTAAGTCCTCCCATCGGTCCGCCGTTGTTTGCCCACTGGTTGCGGCCTGCCACGACCCTACATCCCTACTGCCTGCAAAATAGCCCTATTAGTCTGCCAAACTGTCCTCGCCACGGCCTTGTGGCTTGCCTATTGAGCTATATCGGCTACCGCTCTATCGGGCTGCTACCGGTCTTGTCATCGTAGTTCTGTCACCACCCGTCTTTCACGGCTCGGCTACTGTCGCGCTATCATGCGCCAGTACGGTGTTTATGTGATTGATTATTTAGATACTAAGTGAATTAGTCAATGTTGTAAGGACCTAGTTGTAAGAATGCATTAATATAAAAGAGGGGTTTCTCAATGAGAGAAACTAACCCTAATATTTTTCCCAAACTCTTCATGGTATCAGAGCCATGTGGCGGCTCATCTACCTCCTCCTTCGAGCTCTGACGACGCTGCCATTTCCCAGTTTCTGATCGAGCTCTTTCTTCCTAATTTCCGAGCTAAGGCTTTCCTCAAACCCAGCATCATCGCTGAAGTAGAGAGAGAAGGGAATCGTTGAACTCACCTCGCTGAACTCGACGACCTGACTGCGCGCCGTCAACGTCACGAGTGACGACGCTGTCCTAGGTGGGGACTGGCCGCCGTCAACGATGCCTTGGTGCAGCCGTCGAGTTCTCGCTGCTGCTGACGGAGTCGCCCTCGCCTAGGGTTCTGTAGCCTCGGATCTGATCGAGGATTGGTGGACGAAGGATCTGGCGCGGATTTTCCAGTCACAGTACCAGCACGAGAGAGACTTGGAGACTTGGCCAGTACGAAGAGGGAGGAGGTTCTGTTGTCTGGCGTGGGTTTGGAGGAGAGTTGTTTCTCCGATCACAGAGATTTTTTGGGCTTTCGATGGGGTTTTTTTCCCTTTTAAATTGCTTTCTTGGTTACTGTTCTGAAAGAGAGGGGGGAGAAAGGGGACCAGGGATTAAAAGAGGGGGTTTGTGATTAAGTAGTTTGATTAAAAGATCTATTTGGTTCTTAATTTGTAATAGATTATTTAGGTTTCCTCGACAAGTCAGTCCTAGAACTGATGAGAGAAGAGCTGATATCTCACTTTGTTGAGATATCTTGCTTTTGGTTCTTGTTTCCTTGGTGAAACGAGAATTCTTATTGATCTATCTCTCTTGTTGTGCTGTCGAAGTGCTGCCGAAATTTTTTCGTTGCGCACCGCAAGAATACAAGTTGGATCGATGACGAAGACTGAAAAAAATCCGATGGAGGAGATCATCAAGAAGTTGAATAACCTGAGGGTATTTCAGATCGAGAAGGAGATCAACGCTATAGTCCAATGAGAGAGGACTGTACAGGAGTACGCTACAGAGCTGGAGCGCTTGTGGCTCGATCACGATCACTTCTCGCCCCTAGCGAGCTGCAAGGACCCAGAGTGCAAGGAGCGCGAGGCCTCTTTGCAGAAGAGGACCATGTTGTTTCTTTGAGGTTTGACTCCAGCGTATGAGCAGAGGACGGCATTGCTACTAACCCAGACGAAGATCCCACCATTGGAGAAGACAGTCTCGGCTATGATACAGGAGGAGAGTCGTATCAGGCTATAGTCTGGGATAGGTGGACTTACAGGGGAGAAGTCTGCACTGGTGGTATCCAACCCGAATAACACTGGATTCAGAGGGGAGACTAGGCAGTGCTTCAACTGCGAAGAGGTAGGGCATCTGAGACAGATGTGCCCTAAGCCACTCATGGAAAGGAACTGGGGTGAACGTAGTCAGACTGGTGGCTGTGCAGGTCGAGGAGGTAGGGGGCGTGTAGGCCAAGGAGTTGCTCACCTAGCTGTGACTGATGAGTCTCAGACTACTGCTGGGATGACTGGAGCTGAAATAACAGAGATGGAGGAACTACGTCTGTTCAAGCTTCAGGCTGAGAGTTCGAAGGGCAAGGGACAAGTCACCCAGGATCTGGCTACCACTACATGCTTTGGTAACTTTATTGGTTATGCTCATGCGAACAAAGGTACACAGGTTCAGGCACTTGCATCCACTAAAACTCATGTTGATTGGATCATAGACTCGGGTGCATCTAGGCATGTCACAGGAACATCTAGTGAGTTTGGGTGCATCTAGGCATGTCACAGGAACATCTAGTGAGTTTGTATTATATTATCCGAGTAAGCATATGCATCCTGAGACAGTTCAGACTGCTGATGGGACATCCCAACCCATCAAGGGTACTGGCTCGGTTCATTGCACTTAATCTGTTACCTTGTCATCTGTATTACATGTTCCTTCGTTTCCAGTTAACTTACTCTCAGTTAGCTCTCTCATTGATCAATTAAATTGCACCGTGTTATTTGATCGAGATTTGTGTGTCTTTCAAGAGAAGGAAACGGGGAGGAGGATTGGGACTGGCATCAGACGTGAGGTATTTGGACAGGGAGACAGCAATGATTGCTGCTACTGTTAGCGGAGGGCCAGAGGCAGAAGCGATGCTTCAACATTGCCGGTTAGGGCATTTATCTTTTGAGAGTTTAAATAGATTAGAACCTGAGTTAATGAAGAAAGTGGATAGAAAAGAGTTATTTTGTAATGCATGTGAACTTGGAAAACATACTCGTTCTACTTATAGAATGATTGGTCTTCGAAGTTGTGAACCATTTGCACTTGTCCATTCTGATGTTTGGGGACCATGTCCTACTACCTCTATTAGTGGTTTTAGATGGTTTGTTACTTTCATTGATTGTTATTCACGTATGACCTGGATATACATGATGAAGCAGAAATCAGAGGTTTACAAATGTTTTCAAGATTTCTCGGCTTATGTGAAGACACAGTTTGGAGTGCAGGTGAAGATTCTTCGAACAGATAATGGGACTGAGTATGTCAATAAGGAGTTTGCAGCTTTCATCTCTAATCAGAGAATTATTCATCAAACCGCCTGCCCAGACACCCCTGCTCAGAATGGGGTGGCTGAGCGTAAGAACAGGCATCTACTGGAAGTGGCACGCTCATTGATGTTGACAATGAATGTGCCTAAGTTTTTATGGAGTGAGGCTGTTATGACAGCAGCTTATTTGATCAACAGGATGCCGTCAAGAGTATTAGGGATGAAGACACCATGTGAGATGCTTTTGGGCTCGAATGTTTTTGTTGTTCCACCAAGAGTGTTTGGATGCACATGTTATGTGAGAGATCACAGATTGATGGTGAGTAAACTGGATCCGCAAGCAGTTAAATGTATCTTTGTTGGCTACTCATCAAGTCAAAAAGGATACAAGTGTTGGTGTCCCACTGAAAGAAGGCTGTTTGTTAGTATGGATGTGACTTTTCGGGAGTTTGAACCTTTTTATGGGGAGAAGACGGAGTTGAGTTCCTTGTTTGGAGATGGCTCTACTGATGCTAGTAGAGAGGGGGAGAATGAGAATGAGAATGATATTGTGGTCGGGATGATTCCATGTCCTCTTGAGTCACCGAGTAGTGATGGTACATCGCCGAGTAGTGGTGGTGACTTAGGAGTTGACAGTCAAAGTCAGGGGGAGCTGAGAGTATACACGAGGAGACAGAAACAGCAGCATGAGCCGCCTCCCGTGTCTGTGTCAGTACCCACAAATGTTGATGACCCAAGTCCCTCCTCTCCAGTGCCTTGCTCTTCTCCTTCACCTGAGTCGATAGGTAACGATTCCTTCCCTGATATCTCTGATACTCCTGTCTTGCCCCGCAGAACCTCTAGAGTCAATGCTGGAAAACCTCCAGCTAAGTTTGGAAATTGGGATACTGATATTGCGAATTATATTTCATATGCATCCATTCCACCTGCATATAAGTCATTCATTGCATCGTTGCATTCAGTGCCTGTACCTAACAACTGGCAGGTAGCTAAGCAAGATCCTAGGTGGTTGAATGCCATGCACGAGGAACTCCAGGCCTTGAAGAAGAATGACACATGGGAGTTGGTACCTTTGCCAGCTGGGAAGCGTGCTGTTGGATGTAAGTGGGTGTATACGGTTAAGCAAACTCCAGAGGACAAGATCGACAGATACATCCGAGGGCATGGTTTGATAGATTCAGGTTGGCAGTTTGTGGTATAGGGTACAAGCAGTGCAATGGTGATCATACTGTGTTTTACAGGCACTCCAAAACTCGTATCACTATCCTGGCGGTCTATGTTGATGATATTGTAATCACTGGAGATGACGCTGAGGAAATCCAACTGTTGAAGAAGAAATTGGGAGAGGAACTTGAAGTTAAAGATCTGGGGTAGTTAAAGTACTTTCTCGGAATTGAAATTGCAAGGTCGCGAAAGGGTATAGTGCTTTCTCAGCGGAAGTATGCTCTGGATCTTCTCTCAGAGACAGGGATGTTGGGGTGCAGAGTTGCATCTACTCCTATTGAGCAGAATCATAAGATGAGTGCCGAGGGTGGGGACCCTGTGAGTAAAGAGCAATATCAAAGATTGGTTGGACGACTTATATATCTATGCCATACGAGACCTGATATTACTCATGCAGTGAGTGTGGTGAGTAGATATATGCATGATCCCAGAGAACAGCATATGGAGGCAGTTCGCAAAATTCTTAGATATATTAAAGGAAGCCCAGGAAAGGGGTTATGGTTCAGGAGTTTTGGACATCTGAGAATTGAAGGCTATTGTGATGCTGATTGGGCGGGTTGTATGGATGATCGTAGGTCCACTACAGGCTACTGTGTATTTGTTGGAGGCAATCTCGTATCTTGGCGTAGCAAGAAGCAAGATGTGGTGGCTAGATCTACAGCTGAGGCCGAGTACAGAGCTATGACAGTTAGTCTGTGCGAGTTGATGTGGGTAAAAAACATATTATCTGAGCTGCGCTTGTTTAGAAGAGACTCCTTACAACTTTGGTGTGACAACAAATCGGCGATTAATATTGCAAACAATCCAGTTCAGCATGATCGCACCAAACATGTGGAGATTGATCGGTTCTTTATCAAGGAGCAACTGAATAGAGGAGTTCTGACTTTGAGCTATATGAAATCAGAAGAACAGTTAGCTGATTGTTTAACAAAAGGATTAGGTTCTAGAGAGTATGATATCTTTTATAACAAGATGGGGATAATTGATATCTATCGCCCATCTTGAGGGGGAGTGTTGAGTTATTTAGATACTAAGTGAATTAGTCAATGTTGTAAGGACCTAGTTGTAAGAATGCATTAATATAAAAGAGGGGTTTCTCAATGAGAGAAACTAACCCTAATATTTTTCCCAAACTCTTCATTTTGCCTAGCGCCCCACCTATCACTGAATCCTTCATAACTACTTCCCCCTATGAGTCCGCCACCAATAACCATCGTCGTCATTGTGTCTGCTTTGTCATTGATCACTTTCTCCACCAATAAAGTCAATCATTTGATCGTCTCCACCAGACCTCTGATCTCCTTCTTGTTCTCTTCATACCCCTTCTCCAATTCGCCAAGCCTCTTTCGATATGACAAAGTTTAATTATCACTAGTTGATGACTCTCCTTCCATCATGGTAGACAATCGAATTCTCCCAACAAAAGCACTAATTGACGAGAGGTCAAACTTGACTTTACACTACCCAAAGAATCAAGCGATATAAAGTCTCTACACAATCACCGACAAATCAGGCAAATACATAGCCCAAGAACACCAATAATGAATCTGGAATTCCGAAAATAAGAAGCTCTAATTTTATTGATAAAATTCTCCTAAGTTTTCAATCACAAAAAACATAACAAAACCCTAATAGCTAGCCGGCTTTAAATAGCCTCTGCTTTGCTTCCTAAACAAACCCTATTTGTAAATAAACTCCTACTCTTAAACAATTCCTTACTTCCTAAAGAAATCGTATTTACCTAAACAATTCCCTACTGCCTAAACAATTCCCTACTTCCTAAAATAAATCCTATTTGTAATCAAATCAAATCCTATTAGGACCCAGATTCCTTCGTTATGTAGCTTCTTGTAATTATGCACCACGCGAGCACGATTACTCCTACGCACCGATGGCTCTGGAATCATATCAGTTTATCTCACCCTTATTAAAGAAATGCTAGAAATTTTAAAATTCTACATGTGAAGTCATCAGATAATATTTCCATAGAACAATGCAGACGGATCTAAGGTCTCATATCACAAAGACAGACAAAAGGGAAATTCCATACACGGATTAAAATGATGAAAATTTCAGCTCCAGTTATCCAATACCCAAGAGAAAAGCTGCATTTGGCTGAGGATTACAGCAACGAGAGAGCCATAATTTACTTTCAAACTGACAAAGAGAACCACATTTTTCTTGACATAAAAAAGTCAAATGGGAAAGATAAAGTAATATTCTCCATTTCTATCTCTTCGTTGAGATAATGACTAAATGCATCAACATTTTGTGCTCACTCGTCATAAATCAAAAAACATCGCGCCCTAACTCAAATGAACGATGAAACTACAAGATTAAGAGCAAGATTTAGCAGAATTGGACAAACGAACCAAAACCAAAAGAGGAGAACGAGAATTTCATGAAAATGTACCGTCGTCAGGGACCGAAACCTTGACTTCAGGGTCTCTGATGACGCTCTTGATCGAGATGCGCTTGTAGGATCGTCGAGATCTCCCGATCTTGTTCAAGAACAGGTTGGAGCTCGCAGTGAGATTCAATCTGGAGCCTGTAAGCCTCGTGATTGAGGTCAGATTCGCGATGGGGCTAGTTGAAGTAGTCGAAGGCACTGGCGTCGACGCCATTGACGCCCTAGCTCGCCTACAGAGAGAGAGAGCGTGTGTGGGTGTGCGTGTGGAGGAAGACGACGAGGAAGAAGAATTGATGGAGAGCGGTGAGATCCCGAGAAAATATCAGTTGGGATTGAGCACGGCACCCCAGGGGTGAGAATAAGAGATCAGTACTCTGAAGTGAATTAATTAGGCAAAACTTCAATTTAATTAAGGGCTTTGCTTCGGTGCTCCTAAAATCATTTATTAATTTATTTTTGAAAAAGGGTAAATTTGGAAAAACAAAAAAAATCTTCGTCCCCACCAATTTCTCATCCACAGAATTTCATCAAACGCGTATAAATCCGTTTAAATAGAATCACAGGTGAATTACGCTAAGAAAATTCCTCAATAAAGATATCAACAAGAAATCTAACATGTGAATGAATGCGATACAAGGAAATTGGATCCGAAGAAAATCGACCATCAACCATGTTGATGAACTTAAACAAAGCATTTATGTTCATTCAAAATCTCAGTTGTTTAGTTGAAAATTAATCGGATGAAGGTTCCCAAGGCCTAAGAGAAAGCCAATTAATGCCGGGCTCATACTACAGTTCCTCCATGCAAAAACAATTTATTTCCAGTCAGATTGGCCCGGTGGCGACACTCATGATCTCAGGCTCACTACTCTAGAGAAAGAAGACGCTCGTATGAAGTATTTCATAGGATCGATGACCATATCAAAAATTAAATTCCATTAGGTTTGGCCATCCGCGCAATGAATTAGGGGATTGGAGAAGAAAACCACGTCAAAAAAATAAAGACCCCGAGAGTTTTTCATTAGTTGGAGAATTCTAACTACTTCCTATTTATCTTCTTATTTATACTTCCTAAAATAACATTTTAATTTAGGATGTGAAAGAGATTTTTAAGGAAACAAACTACACCAACTGCTTGGGAGCACCGAAGCTGTTAGCCCTAAAATAACCTTTTTATCTAAGTGAAATTACTTTTTTGGGTGTGGAACTACTATCAACTACCTTATCCCTCAAATTTAGGATGTGAAAGAGATTTTTAAGGAAACAAACTACACCAACTGCTTGGGAGCACCGAAGCTGTTGGCTTTAATTAAATGGCAAAATGGATCCAAAACCAATTGTCCACCCATACCCACCCATCAAATGAACCATCCAAACTCATCCATTTAGTTAAATAGACCATAAATGGGTGGGTATAGTTTCTATTAAAATTAAATAGGTCATTAATGGGCGGGTTATTACTCACCATTTGCCCGTTTAGATAGATATTATTTTAAAAACACCCTCAATGCTTCAACAATTACAAAACTTATTTTTAAAAGTTAAAAATTATAGAAAACACTTAAAATGACTAACAACCCCTTAAAATTTTGAGATTTGCAAAAAACACCCTCAATGTTTAAAATATTATAAAAACGCCCTCAAGAATTAAAAATTATAAAAAAAATTATCAAATTTTCTAACCTCATAGATAACACATGAAATTTAAAAATTACCAACAGCCCCCTGAATTTTTATAATTTGCAAAAAATACCCTTAAAAGTTGTAGAAAATGAGAAAAACACCCTCAAAACTTCAAAATTACCAAACAATCTTAGAGTTTTCTAAACTTGCAAATAACATATGAAATCTAAGAAATTTCAATAGTCCCCTATAAATTTAAAATTTGCAATTAACACCCTCAAAATTTTAAATTTTTAGAAAAACACCCTCCATAGTTTAGAATTACAAAACCATCCTGAAATTTAAAAACCTACAAATGACACACGAAATCCAAAAATTACTAGCAGCCCCCTGTAAATTTATAATTTATAAAAAACACCCTCAAAGTTTAAAAATTGCAAAAAGCACCATCAAGAGTTCAAAACTACAAAACAATCTTAGAATTTTCTAAACTTGCAAATGACACATGAAATCTAAAAAAATTCGGTAGTCCCCTATAAATATCAAATTTGTAAGTAACACACTCAAACTTTTAAAAATTACAAAAAATACCCTCAAGGATATATAAATATAAAAAGTAGGCGCTCACAATTCTTCGTCGGCAGGAGATATATGCGTGTGCGGCCAAGTGTAATTTGCAAAACTTGCGTCTATTGCGCGAGAAGCAGGAGAGAAAGAGAGCGTGTATTGTTATCCGGCGTGATAAAAAAATTTCAAGGAGAATTACTTGGGGACAATTTGTAATTAAGAACAAACGTGGAAAAAATAATAGACTTTAACCAACAACAAATATGAAGAAATGAACAATTACGCTCATAGCTCATGGATTTTGAACAAAGGAAAGAAAAACACCATCTCTCTCAAAGCAGTTCATGCAAGGCTAAGGAGGTGCAGGATTTTTAAGATCCTCGGAGTGGGACGTGATATTTTTACCATATTTTGTTGACAAATTTAGACAGCAAAAAGATTTAGTTAGGATTTTTTTATGAAATGTGTGGTGCGTGGGTTTTTAGAGTCAAATTTAGTTAGGATGTTTTTATCAAATAGAGCTGTTAGGTAGTGTGGTTTTGTAAACCGTGCAAGGTAGGGTTTTCTAAAGATATTTTGTCATTTCTTTGCTCTGTCCTAATTTGACCCTAAGATGAAGAAGAACTGAATTAAATGTTGAGGGTACTCCGGTATTCTGAAAATTTTGACACATGACCAAAGTATGGGATTTTTTTAAATAACCGAGCAGGCAGTAGACTAGACTTGTTACGAGTCCATCTCTTCTTTTGCTCAGCCCCGTCATCATTTGCTTCTTTTGCTCACAATTCTGTCCTAATTTTCCCAAGTAGTCGATTCAATTGAGATCATTTGCTTCTTTTGCTCACAATTCTGTCCTAATTTTCCCAAGTAGTCGATTCAATTGAGAAAGAAATATTTACAGAAAATCCCCTAAAAGTTTGTAGAAAACCACCTAAAAGTTTGCAAAAAATCCCCTGAAAGTTTACAAAAAACCCCCAGAAAGTTTACAAAAAACCCCTAAAAGTTCACAAAAACCCCTGAAAGTTTGTAGAAAACCCCATGAAAGTTTGCAGAAAAACCCCTGAAAGTTTACAAAAAAAACCCCTGAAAGTTTGCAAAAAACCCCCTGAAAGTTTGCAGAAAACCCCCTGAAAGTTTACAGAAAACCCCCTAAAAGTTTACAGAAAACCCCCTGAAAGCTTGCAGAAACCCCCCATAAAGTTCACAGAAAACCCCCTAAAAGTTTGCAAAAAACCCCCTAAAAGTTTACAAAAAACCCCCTGAAAGTTTGTAAAAAACCCCCTAAAAGTTTGCAAAAAAACCCCTGGAAGTTTGCAGAAAACCCCCTGAAAGTTTGCAGAAACCCCCCTGAAAGTTTGCCAAAACCCCTAAAGTTTACAAGTAAATCCCTGAAACTTACATATATATAGAAGCATCATAATCATAACTAAATTGGTTATTAGGTCACCCATGAACCACCCATTTAGTAAATGGGTGGTTGAGAAGTGACCCATTTAGCAAATGCTAAATGGATTTAGTAAATGGGTGGTTGAGAAGTGACCCATTTAGCAAATGCTAAATGGGTCATAAATGGTCAAGTGATCATAAATGTGCCTTTAGCAAATGCTAAATGGGTCATAAATGGTCAAGTGATCATAAATGTGCCCACCCATTTATGACCCAACCAAGACCCAACCAAAACCACCCATTTGACATCCCTAGGCTAGAGCATCCTTAACCATTTTGACTACTTCCTCGGTGTTAACCATAAACACTTCGTGGGATTATCCTAGACTGGATACCGTTTTGTCAGAAGCGATTGCAGAGTTGGCGTCTGATGTTTCATCCTCCGAGGATAATCCTCTATTCATCCTCTAATAGTCCCTACGTCTAGTAGTTCCCATGTGTAACCGAGTTATATGTTGGGATACGTCCGAAAAATGACGGGGACTAAAACTTCGTGTTGATTTCCTTTTATCGACCATATTGATAGTGACTTCTGGGAGTTCGTCATCTTGTGCAGCTGATCTTTTTCTACGAAAACGCATTGGCTTAGTTTTCGACGCTTCAGAGGAAAGCCTTTGGAATATCGAGACCCTCTGTAGAGAAGTCTTGGGACAGCTATATGTTGATAATACTACCCTGATGAGTTTGACGCACAGACAATGAAAGTCCGTCTCCCGGGTATCTCTCTTTCGAGATCTGTTTGTACCCCTAGCCTGATAGTACAACTCATCGGCATGATGATCGGAGTAATCTATCGTATGTTAGCACAACTTTTCAGGTATAACGTCGTTGTCTGATGAACATGTTTCCTCCTGAGGATTCGTCGCCTTGTTGGCACTCTCAAGAATCGCACGTTTTGAGCTACACCTTCGTGAGCGTGGGACCTTAACGGGCTCTTGGACTTCGACACACAGTCCGAGGTGGTCAGTTATAGGAGGTTTCTCCTTACGAGAAGGCTCAGACTTGTTGCAAGGGCGAGTACGACCCCCAGCTCGATGAGTTGCTCGGGGTTCATTCACCATGCCCAAGCGTTCTTTGACCACAAATCTGTTTCGATCTTCATGTAGAGGACCCTGGCGATCTTTCAACAGAATTCTAGATTTGGAGAGATTCACGCTGTCGTAGGGCTTCACCGGAGGTGCGGGAGCAATTGTCACGCCCCGCTTCCCAAAATACCCGGGAATCGGAACGTGAATAAGCCCGCGACGTATTAGATTGAGAAGAAATATACACTACCATTTTTTTCTTTTTCCTTTCTTCTCAATCCAATACGTTAAGCGTCTGGAAATAAATACAATGCGAAGTCACAGGTCCCCGATCACAGATAGCAAGAATATAATAGACAAACTCAGAATAAAATAATACATATCACAAATGAATATTCATCCCAGACATAATATTCGGGTCAACATGCCCTTATACAAAACTATCTGAATGAAATACTAGAGAATATAAAAATACACTGATTAAAAGGAAATGAAGGTGATACAAAACAACTGAAAGGAAATGACTAAGCTTCTGCTTCTTCTTCTGCTACGTCTGCAAGGCACTCATGCTGAGAATCCTCTGGCTTCTGCTAACTTCTCCTAAGTCTGACGTACACCAGAGAAAATAGGTGTACGTCAGGTGCATGACGCACGGCAAGACCCGACCCCACAAGGAAAATAGAACGAACAAAAATCCAATGCGAAAAAACAATAAGATAACCGAAATGACAAAAGAAACGTACAACTGAAAATCCAACCAAATCAATCAAGTAACAAGTCGATCATGCAGCTAGTCATCAGAATAATCATTCAGGTAACCATGTCATACAAATAGATGGAATTAATACTTAAAAATCTATAACAAGAGACGTAGTACGTCGAGCGAAATAATCCAAACAAGGAAACCCTCATGTATATACCATATATGTCTCAAATTATAGATAATTAAATATTAATCCCGATCTATGTATGAAAAGATAATACAACTGATCTGTATCTTACAAAAAGTCATACCTAGCCTAGAAACGAGATCAAGTAACTGGTCATCCTATAACAGGTCACTAGTCACATCTCACACAGAGTCAACGCTCCTATCACCGGATAACTGGCTATTCACAAATCCCCTACGCGCATCCAATCCCGCAAAACAGGCGGCTAGAGGACTACACGCAATCCGATCTCAGCCCGGTCCGAACTCAGGCAAAGCTCAGGTGACGAAACAAGTCACGGATCAAAGTGACGAAACAGGCCACTTTGTCCAACAAACCAACCCCAGGACGAAACAGGTCTCTGGTACGAGTCTGGAAGATACATCAACAGCCTTATCCGATCACATGAACATTAACTTCCCCATCCCAACTCTTCTCATTCTTTCTAAATCAACGATCATAATCCTTATTAAAACTATGGTTCACTACCTAAACACACCCACACATGTCACTAGGTCTGTTCATGACGCACAAGGCCACTAAGTCATGAACTACTAAGGTTCTCAAACACAGCCAGGAACAATCAATGCAACTAATCACGTGTGATAATATCGTAGCATATCAGATAATCAAGATTAAGAATTTGAATCATAAAATTGTTCTAAAATAATCTTCTAAAATAATAATTTATTTACTTCAAAATAATTTTTTTCTAATATAAATTCTTTTCTCATCATAATAATTCTAAAAATAATCTTTTAAATAATAAATTCATAAATTCAAAAATAAGATAAATTCTCATTAATTCACAATATTCTATTTTCCCAAATAATTTCTTTTTAAAAATATTTATCATTCCCAAATAATTTCTTTTTTTAAAAAAATATTCATCATTCTAAAATGATTACTTCCACAAGATAATTTCTAAAAATTATTATAATTATTCTAAAATAATTCTTTTTCCACGATAATTCCTTTTAAATTATTATAATTTTTTTTGTAAAATGATTTCGCTCTTAAATAAATTCTTTTTAATTAATATAATTATCCAAAAATGATTCCACTGCCGAAATAAATTCTTTTAATTTATCTTAATTATTCTAAAAATACTATTTGTCACATAATTACGATTTATCTAATATTATTCATCAAACAATCCCACGCAGATAAATATTAATAGATCTAAAATTGTAGATAATTCATAATAATATAAAATTTCAGTTCTGAGCAAGAGGGATCTTGCCTATGAGACCATGGGGTCTGATGACGAACGGCGGGGCCGATGCGGACGCGGTACGACGGATCTGAACGACGCGGTTGTAGGGGACGGCAACGACGGTGGTTGTCAGTGAGCTCGACGGCGAGGCGGAGGGGTTCTTCGGGGCTGTCGGGGGTTTGGGCGTTCGTTGGGGCTGCAGGAGAGGCGGCGGGGCGTGGCCTGGTGGAGCTCGGCCGGCGGTGGAGGGCGGAGACAGCAGCAGTGACGGCGTCGAGGCGTTCAGGTCGACGAAGGAGGGGAGGCCGACGAGGTTGTTGCTGGTCGGAGGAGGACAGGGGGACGGCAAG
>NW_017972277.1:39454-45714 GCF_001876935.1 Asparagus officinalis
AGAGTGAACGCAGAGGAGGAAGAGGGAGAAGGGGATTGCTGATTTTGATTTGGAGAGAGAGAGAGACTGATTGAGTGAGAGAGCGACGTGAGAGGAGGATTAAAATAGAGAGGGGAATCTCAGGGGGAAGCACGAGGTGATGGGAGTGCGGGATTTAGGGAGTGAATTGGGGAAATGGGGTAGGGGAGAGAGAGATACCGAGTGAGATACCGGTGAGAGGAAAAACACAGGGAAAATACCCCTTTAAATATTAATTTTAAAAATACCAGAAAATTTATTCAAATAAATATTCAAAATTTATAGTCAAAATAATAATAACAATGACAATAATGAATATTTAACTATTAGTTTAAAAGTTTTACCGAAATAATTAAATTTATAATTAGCAAAACGATTAAAATAAATATAAAATCATATTTTAAATCATAGAAAATTCTAGAGAAATTGAAAAAATACAAATACTCTTTTAGAAAAATAATATTTAATATTTAAATACCATAAAATTATTTAAACCGGTATTAGAA
Organism: Asparagus officinalis; assembly: GCF_001876935.1. Taxonomy (NCBI): domain Eukaryota; kingdom Viridiplantae; phylum Streptophyta; class Magnoliopsida; order Asparagales; family Asparagaceae; genus Asparagus; species Asparagus officinalis. Next base: position 39,979 of record NW_017972277.1, read on the forward strand.
ATTTACTGTCATTACATCCTACCCCCCTTAAAACAAATTCTATCATCGGAATTCAAAATGCGAGTGATGCACAAAGAACCCAAGGATAGACATATGGAAATAAGGTCATAGCATGTTATGACAAATGTGTGAGCAAATGTTGAATGAGAAAATGGATGTGTATATTATAAGTTATACAAGACACAATAGATAATAATTCAAATGAATTAAAAGTGAATAGTTAATGCAAATATATAGAGCAAATCAAGGTCATAAGAAAGTCTGATATGTAGTATAAATAATAAGAATGGAATAAGCATAACATAAAGAGAGTGAACACATAATTGAAAGAGATTGCACAGACATAAAGAAGCATGTATATTGTAAATAAATAGTTAATACATATCAAATTATAATATAACGCAACATTTAGGCATAGGCAAAATATAAGTTTCAGTCAACATAGTTAATAGCAAGAAGTCAACAATAAATATACAATTATAGAAAAATATAATATCAACACGATATCATTGATATAGTATCATAAGACAACACATTACAGTGTTAAAATATAATCAATAACACAGAATTGGCAAAATATAACAAATATAAAAGCATGAAAATTATGATATGAAATATAAATACATAATTCAAATAATTATCAATCACTAGAATATATGATAAAGCATATCAACTCAACAATATAAAGAATTAAAAGAAGAGCATAAAGAAGATAAAAGACAAAAAGATCTCAACAAAATATAAATCACTCATACGTAAGCAGATGGTAAACATAATAAAACACAAAAATATAAAACACAATACAAATAACAGATGAATCATATACAAGTAAAAACAAAAGAAACATTTGAAGGATATGTAAGCAAAACAAAATAGTAAAGAATCAAACATACATATAGTTTAGACGAACATAATAGACAATATAAAGAGACTTGAAAATAATAAAAATCAAATCGCAATAGAATTACCATATAATTAGTTAGTAGAATAGGCATTCGAGATATACAAAAGTATAACTACAACAAAATACATGAATGCAATCGGTAAATCGCATTCAACCAAATAAGGCACATAAGGCACAAGTATCGAAAATAAGAAATTACAATTATGTTTAAAAAGCTCAGAGATAGTATTATAGCAACACATGTTTAAAGCAGTCAAACATAAACACACGTAAAGAAGCATAGATATAATAATCAAACAATAGCAAATAGTAAGGATAGAACATGATGATAATAAACAGTGAAATTATGAAAATACAAATATATAAATAAATAAATATTAATATTCAGAGAGTCATAAACAAATGAAGCACGTAATATTACTAGAAAAGCGCAAGATATAATGCAAGAACGCAGAACAAATCAGACAAATAGGCAATAAGGATTATAATAAGATATACAGAACATACATAATCACAATTAAAAATAGCATTAAGTAAAAGAAATAAACATAGATAGAAACACATCAATACATGTAGACAAACAAAGAGAGACAAATCATAATAATAATCAATAGCAGAATGAAATGATACACAATAATTATTAGCATATAAACAGTTATATAGCACAAAGTAAATAATACAAGTCATAGACAGGTTCAAGGAAACACAAATAAAATCAAAGTATAAAATAAAAGGTATCAAAGCAAAAAGATAAACAAGATTCAGAAGCATATAATGTGTATAGCAATTATAATCATTATGTATAATAAGCGTTAAAAATGAAAACACATATATAATAATAAGTATATAAAGTCTGAATACTCATAGCATTAATCATGCTAACAAGATAAACTATGATGGAAATAGTTACAAAAATATCATATGATAAAATAGACATAAGGGCAACAAGTGATTCAAAATAAACATATTATATAAAACATAATGAGGACATAATTATATATGTATTCGACAAACAATATAATAATCGAAAATATTAGTAATATTCATAAAGTAAAATAATAAATATAAACAAGATACAATAATAATTATTACTGTATAAAATCAATTCAGGTGTATCAATATATTATATAGTAGTCAAAGTCACATAAATACGATCAGCATAAATATACGTAAATAATAATGTATAATACATAAATCATGAACTATGGAAGATAAAATAGATTCATAAACAATGAAAACATAAGAAGGGCATAAATTCGTAAAATAAAACACTGATATATCGTAGATAAACATACTATGAATGACTGATGAACATGTGAACATAAACTCTGATAATACATAGAACAGAACACGATTATACACAGTTGATATTAGAAATGATGAATGACTATAAATCAGTAAAAGTATACATTGTAAATATAATAATTTACGTGAATATACCATAATGAAAAGAGAATAGTGAATATAAAAGAATGAAAAGTAAAACACAACACAAGTAACGAAACAATGGATAGAGAATGAACAACAAACAATTACACAATAAAAGACATAAATATCTAAAAGTATCATAAAATAAATACTAAAAAATAACACATGTATACAGTGTATATTGTCACAATGACAAACAATACATATCGAAAACAAAGCAAACAAACCACAAATATGCAATACACTATAAACAAACCATGAATAAATACTATACATACTCACAAATACTATTTAGAATTATCTTTATATTAATTATAAAAGAATAGTAATTAATGTTACAAAATAACTATATAATTAGTAACTCAACTCTAAACTTAACAGTATAAATAATTGTTTGGGAATCAAAATAGAAATACTTTGCTTTTAAAATAACAAAGCCAATGCGAACATACTAAACAATCTAATAAGACAAAACTGACTAATAAAAACTATATACTAAAAATGTAAAGAATAAGAATATACTGCATATGTAGAATATTAAAATCATAAACATATTAATGTATATAACTAAAAATACGAACAATATACAATAATCTAAAACATAAGTAAATAACAGGTGGTATGACAGATAAGCGCACACATACACAATATAGATATGCAAAAGTATATTTTAAACACAATAAAATAATCTAAATATCAGAATGATATGTGATGTATATGTAAAGTCTAGAGCAATGCAAAACACTTAATGAACAATATTTGAACAATAAAAATGTATAAATAATGATATATATTTTTAATGAAAAACATATAATATAACACTATGTGTGGTATATAAAATAATGTAATAAATAATGCAGAAATCAATACAATCAAACGATATATAAGTTAAATTAAGAAAAACATAGTGTAAAAATAATAACATATAAAATAATGACCGGCACGAGGAAAGAGAAGTTATACAAAGAGAGGGTAATCGCGAAGCAATGGGACAAGAACGGCGAAAAATTCCGGAGTCAAAAAGTGAGAAGATAGGGACGAAACGAAATCTATCAAGAAAATGGAATAAGGGCTCAGGAATAGTCTCACGGATGAAATATGATATGCATCTAAATTGTCCACTATATTCTTACTAGTAAGGACTCGGGACCATGACCGGGACCGTGACCTGCATGGGCCACCACTAAAACATGTCACGCCCCGCTTCCTAAAATACTCAGGAATCGGAACGTGAACAAGCCCGCGACGTATTAGATTGAGAAGAAATATACACTACCATTTTTTTTCTTTTTCCTTTCTTCTCAATCCAATACGTTAAGCGTCTGGAAATAAATACAATGCGAAGTCACAGGTCCCCGATCACAGATAGTAAGAATATAATAGACAAACTCAGAATAAAATAATACATATCACAAATGAATATTCATCCCAGACATAATATTCGGGTCAACATGCCCTTATACAAAACTATCTGAATGAAATACTAGAGAATATAAAAATACACTGATCAAAAGGAAATGAAGGTGATACAAAACAACTGAAAGGAAATGACTAAGCTTCTGCTTCTTCTTCTGCTACGTCTGCAAGGCACTCATGCTGAGAATCCTCTGGCTCCTGAGCTGAACCTGTTCTTCTCCTAAGTCTGACGTACACTAGAGAAAATAGGTGTACGTCAGGTGCATGACGCACGGCAAGACCCGACCCCACAAGGAAAATAGAACGAATGAAAATCCAATGCGAAAAAACAATACGAAAACCGAAATGACAAAAGAAACGTACAACTGAAAATCCAACCAAATCAATCAAGTAACAAGTCGATCATGTAGCTAGTCATCAGAATAATCATTCAGGTAACCATGTCATACAAATAGATGGAATTAATACTTAAAAATCTATAACAAGAGACGTAGTACGTCGAGTGAAATAATCCAAACAAGGAAACCCTCATGTATATACCATATATGTCTTAAATTATAGATAATTAAATATTAATCCCGATCTATGTATGAAAAGATAATACAACAGATCCGTATCTTACAAAAAGTCATACCTAGCCTAGAAACGAGATCAAGTAACTAGTCATCCTATAAAAGGTCACTGGTCACATCTCACACAGAGTCAACGCTCCTATCACCGGATAACTGGCTATTCACAAATCCCCTACGCGCATCCAATCCTGCGAAACAGGCGGCTAGAGGACTACACGCAATCCGATCTCAGCCCGGTCCGAACTCAGGCAAAGCTTAGGTGACGAAACAGGTCACGGATCCAAGTGGCGAAACAGGTCACTAACAGGTCTCTGGTACGAGTCTGGAAGATACATCAACAGCCTTATCCGATCACATGAACATTAACTTCCATAACCCAACTCTTCTCGTTCTTTCTAAATCAACGATCATAATCCTTATTAAAACTATGGTTCACCACCTAAACACACCCACACATGTCACTAGGTCTGTTCATGACGCACAAGGCCACTAAGTCATGAACTACTAAGGTTCTCAAACACAGCCAGGAACAATTAATGCAACTAATCACGTGTGATAATATCGTAGCATATCAGATAATCAAGATTAAGAATTTGAATCATAAAATTGTTCTAAAATAATCTTATAAAATAATAATTTATTTACTTCAAAATAATTTTTTTTCTAAAATAAATTCTTTTCTCATCATAATAATTCTAAAAATAATCTTTTAAATAATAAATTCATAAATTCAAAAATAAGATAAATTCTCATTAATTCACAATATTCTATTTTCCCAAATAATTTCTTTTTAAAAATATTTATCATTCCCAAATAATTTCTTTTTTTAAAAAATATTCATCATTCTAAAATGATTTCTTCCACAAGATAATTTCTAAAAATTATTATAATTATTCTAAAATGATTCTTTTTCCACGATAATTCCTTTTAAATTATTATAATTTTTTTCTAAAATGATTTCGTTCTCAAATAAATTCTTTTTAATTAATATAATTATCCAAAAATGATTCAACTACCGAAATAAATTCTTTTAATTTATCTTAATTATTCTAAAAATACTATTTGTCACATAATTATGATTTATCTGATATTATTATCAAACAATCTCACGCAGATAAATATTAATAGATCTAAAATTGCAGATAATTCATAATAATATAAAAATTCAGTTCTGAGCAAGAGGGATCTTGCCTACGAGACCATGGGGTCTGATGACGAACGGCGGGGCCGATGCGGACGCGGTACGACGGATCTGAACGACGTGATTGTAGGGGACGGCAACGACGGTGGTTGTCAGTGAGCTCGACGGCGAGGCGGAGGGGTTCTTCGGGGCTGTCGGGGGTTTGGGCGTTCGTCGGGGCTGCAGGAGAGGCGGCAGGGCGTGGCCTGGTGGAGCTCGGCCGGCGGTGGAGGGCG
>NW_017972277.1:46000-73975 GCF_001876935.1 Asparagus officinalis
GTTGTTGGGGAAGATGAAGGAGGAGGATTTAATGGTGGTGAAGATGATGAGAGAGAGAGTGAGATAAAGAGAGAGATGAAGAGAGAGGGAATGAGGGATGTGGGTGTGTACGAGAGAGTGAGTGATTGGAGAGAAAGAGAGAAAAGGGGCGTGGGGACAGAAGGAAGTGGAAACTGGGGGAGGTGCAAAATTTAAGGAGTAAAATGAGGAAGTGGGGGTAGGGATTTGAGATATATAGAGAGAGAAAGGGAGTATGATTGGAGAGAGTGAGGAAGACAGGAGAGAGAGAGTCAAAAGGGGTTGGTGAGCTCGTGGGCGAGAGCTGAGCGTGGGAGAGAGAGAGAGATGAGAAAGAGAGAGAGAGAGAGAGAGAGAGAGAGAGAGAGAGAGAGAGAGAGAGAGAGAGAGAGAGAGAGATTGATGTGAGGTGAAGAGAGAGAGTGAGAATGAGATTTGTAGAGAGAAAAAGGGATTGGGTGCGGGACACGAGGGAGGGGGAAACACGAGGTGGGGATTTATGGGATTTAGGGAGTGAATTAGGGAAATGGGGTAGGAGAGAAAGAGATACCGAGTGAGATACCGGTGAGAGGAAAAACACAGGGAAAATGCCCCTTTAAATATTAATTTTAAAAATACCAGAAAATTTATTCAAATAAATATTCAAAATTTATAGTCAAAATAATAATAACAATGATAATAATAAATATTTAACTATTAGTTTAAAAGTTTTACCGAAACAATTAAATTTATAATTAGCAAAACGATTAAAATAAATATAAAATCGTATTTTAAATCATAGAAAATTCTAGAGAAATTAGAAAAATACAAATACTCTTTTAGAAAAATAATATTTAATATTTAAATACCAGAAAATTATTTAAACCGGTATTAAAAATTTACGGTCATTACAGCAATAGGAGCGGGATCTGAAGTTGACGAAGGCTGGGGAACAGCCTCGGATCTAGAATCGAGCGAGAGACATGACTGGTGTCTCTTGTTGGGTAGAGGTGCTGTTTTGACCTTCAGCACCCAAACCTGCTTAGATCTTGATGGTTTCTTAACCACCTCCTACTGTTGCAATTTCTGTGCTTCTTGTGCGAGAATCCGTGCATGCGCAAGTAGTGTGCGATGTTTCTGGATACTCTCCTCGAGAGTAGAATGGGTTCGTTTGACACGAATCCATTTGTTAGTTGACAGTTAGGAGGAAGACCATGATGCTTGTTGTGGTGACGGCTTAGCCACTTGGCGCTTTCTGAACTCTAGATCCGATTGGTAGCGGAGTCCGTCCACTTGCTCTAAAGCCTTAGCGAATTGGCGGGCGAGACGTTGGCAGCACCTCTGATGAGCCCTCTTTGATAAGGTATCTGGATCTGCGGCTTTGGCTTCATCGGGCGCCGACAGATCATTGCAAGGTGCAACTGCGGTAGCGGTAGCGGGGAGATCGCCTTCTTGGGTATTCAGATCTGAAGACCAGCGGATCTTCTGGGAGGAGGAGGCATTTCTGCACTTGCGAAGAGAGGCGGATCTTGAGGAGGAGGAGGAGATGTACTCCTCAAACTTCTACTGGTCAAATTCGTATTCGACCTCTTCGTTCATCGGGATCTTGATCATTGGCTGCGGCACGACAGCCTTGGCAGTTAGGCTGTTGGCTCCTACTGTGGTCGCCAGCTTATTTGGAGAGAAAATCAATTTCTTTATTGATGCATTCATTACAACTTCAGTCGTTAAAATAAAAGCAAAAAAAGATAGTCTTTTTATAAGATGTAGACGTCCAAAATTGCCGATGGGTTCCCCCGCGTAGCTCAAGACAAAGAGAAGATGATGAACGACATCATCTAAGTCAATAAAGTTTATCTGACGACGATGAGACGCATGAAGCAAATCGGTAAAAGCGCACAAGTCAACAAATTGACGAAAAACATGTAAAGGGGAGAGCAAGCGAACCGAAGGAATTGCAAACAGCCAAAAGAGTCAAAAAGACATAACACTTGGTCAGGTGACTCACACTGCTCTGAGTCACCAAATGGTGACTCGCACAGGTCGAGTCACCAAATGGTGACTCGCACAGCTCCGAGTCACCAAATGGTGACTCACACAACTCCGAGTCACCACGACTATCTGGGCCTCCCAAACCTCCCAAAACACAGATTTTGATGTTTTATTAGAATTCTTACGTCCCAGGACCTCCCCAACTATTCTGAAGCTATCCTTATGGGCACCTGGGCGGTTATCAACTACAGATGACGTCAAAACACTTGATCTTATCAGAAAACACGACGACAAAAGCCTATAAATAGAAGCCCAATGTCTTCAGTTGAGAGGATCTGAAATCTGAGGGTGAGGTGCTGTCCAATTGAACAGTAAACCACAAAATTTAGAGGAGAATCAGCAGATCTTGGCGAACTTTTTCATAAAGAAAAAAGCCTTCGAAAGATCCGAGATTCTCTCCCCCTCCTTCCTCTGGATTAAACTTTGTTTTAATCTCGAGAAGAGCCACAATCCCACTTGGTCGTGATTGTCGCTGCTACGATTGTTTCCTTCGTGAAGCAAGAGCATTAATTACACTTGTTAACCGGGTCTGATCCGTGGTGGTCCACGGACTAACGCGTTCCCGGCACAGGCAAAGATCCCACGCGAAGCAGCGGGTGATAAACGTCCTCTCCGTTTTGTTTGATAAAGTTGTAATCTTATTTTTCAGTGTAAGAAGATCTTATAAAAAGATCAACTTTTCTTTGTTTTCTTCAAACTTGTAATCGATAAACGGTGTAACAGGTTTGATGATAATGAAAATAACTTTTGACAGAAACATAAGACTCGTACACAATGAAAACGAAAATTATAACTTTCCTTTCAACAAACGCAACGGACGTTTATCCTCCGCTGTTTGCGTGGGATCTTGGCCTATGACGAGGATGTTGATATCCGTAGACTACCAAACGAATAAATCAGATCCGGAGCTTCATTGATTCATGAAGGAATCAAGAAACCGAAGTAATTATCTCAGCAACAGCAAGATAATCACTCTTCTTGAGATCACCGCAACGGGGCAATCTCAAGGGAAGGAACCGGGAACTGTAGATCTGACGAGCTTCTCTTCTTTATGCTGACAAACTCGATCCGATCTCCTCCTCTCTTCTAAAATCCATGCTCCTTCAATCTTTAATTTAGCAGGGCTTCGCCGACGCTCGAGAATTCCAGATCCGAAAAAATGAAGGTCATGGGGCTATATTTATAGACTTTGGGACCTTTGTTTTTGGATAAGAACGATCAATTCACTCTTATCTTCAGTTGTAACAACTTAACTACATTCTTAGATGATATTTTATTAGTTGGAACAAATCCAGGTGGTTAATGGTTGAAAAATAGTTTAAATCTGCCAAAACCCGCTTTCGGGGCTGCGGACACCTCTTGGTGTCTCGCTGAGGCCTGGAACATTGTTCCATGCGTTCTGTCCGTTTTCACCGTATCTTCGTCATCCGAACTCAGAACCACGCGATTCAAAATGTGTCAGAAAGCCGACGAGGAGATCTTCGAGCTTCCATGACTGAATCATATGTGGAGTAAACGGGACACGAGGGGTGCTTTGTCTTTCGTAAGCAACGCGTAGCTTCTGATCCATTCGTGTTTCTATTATTCTGAAGTTCTGTTGCTTTGCATGGTTTGTTGACTCACTTCATGCTCTTGTCATCGTCAAATAAGCTTCTGTAGATTGGATAGCGACGTTCATCGTCTTCTCTCTGTCTCGAGTCGCGTGCAGGGACCTATAGGCGATTTTTGATGCCTACAGTAATGCTGCAAAAATTAGGCCTACCGCTAGATTTAGCACATATTATGATTTTATGAAAATATTTGAACCGAGAATGAAGCAATGGCACTGGGATGCATATGAGGGGATGCACATTTGAGCATTATGTAATATTTGTCCCCCCAGCACTAGATCGATCCATGCTTGAACTTGTTTTGAGTCACTATATAGGAGGTGAAGTGATGTTTGCTCTGCCCAATGCCGATAATAGGAGTGAAAAGATAGTTAACTTTGATTTAGACTAGGTTCATGATTACACTAGTTTCTCAATTGATGGGAAATAATTTACAATAATAGAGATCCTCGCACTAGGATTTGGAGGGAGTATTTTGCTGATCAATTTACTAGAAAGGAAAAAGATAAAGAAACAACAAAGAATATGCGAAGATATGTGGAAGGATTATTTGAATCTCTTGTTGAATCAAAAAAAGAACAATATTGAGGACTTTGTGTTGTTGCAGATTCTTTATCAATGTTCAATGATTTGGTGCCTTAGCAGTGTGCAAGGCGTCCCTAAGCTCTTGTTCAAGTATGTTGATTGCATTGAAAGAGTAAAGAATGTGGCACGGCGGAAATTCATTGATGATCAGATGAAGAAAGGCATTAAGATTGCTAGAGAGGGACTGAACAAACCAGAGGTTTCATGTGTGCCTAGATGCATGCATCTGATTATTGTAAGTTATATTAACCTTTTTCTTGTTATCATTAACTAATGTATGTTAACGTTTCATTGTATGTTGTCAACTAAAGTTAATGGTAATTAAGGTTAACTGATTCATGTTAATATAACTCAGTTCTTGTTAAGCTTTGTAAGGTTAGTGTTAACTATATATAATGAATACTGAATTTGAGTGATTGATGTTGAACTAACACATCACATGCGAATGTTTGTTTGCTTATTTCATGTTAAACATATAATTAGTGCATGTTAGCTAATGAATTTGAACAATTTATTTATAGATCTAGTACTATAAAATGACAGGGATAAAAAAATGCCCTAAGCAATAAATTCAAGCTACCACTAACTAACTTGGTGATGATTGGAGAGAAGTCTGGATCTCTCAGAAAGGAAAGAATTGTTACAAAAGTTGAAAAAATAAGCATTGCTGTAGTTCAAAAACCTATAACTGAAGTTGGCCAATGAGTTGAAAAATATCCACACAAAAGGCTAAATATGAGGGAAGATGATACATTAAGGATTAGAATACAAGGAATTCCGCCACTCCCAATAAAGGAGCATCATATACAACCTTCTCTGAAAAAGTTATCAAGGAGAAGAAAACTGAAAGGAGGAAAATGCCTACAGAAGAAAAGAAGAAAGAAAAAAGAAATCATCAATAGTTTTGGTAAGCTTATCACCAGCGTGAATTATGTTTATAGTTTTAACTATTAAGTATATCACAGGAACTATTAACTTCAATAAATAGATGTTAATGTTCACTTGATTGACTCAAATATTTCAATCTCAATATTATGATATATTATATAAATATATAAAGTAGTATAAATATCATATTAGGTATTATGAATATATATATAGTATATCTATATATAATAATATCTAATCATATATTATCATATATAATATATATAGTATATAATATATATAATATAAATATATATCATTATATAATATATACTTATATATATATAATATATGATTTATATCATATATTATATATAATATTATCATTATCAGAGAAGACGAGAGAGCAGAGGAACGAGAGAGAGAGAGAGAGAGAGAGGAGATATGGGTAGCTTGGTACCAAGCATAAATTTGGTGCTTGGTAGTGATTGTCATATCCGTCATGCCATCTCATTAACGCATGTGATTTGTTCCCATATTTGACAGAGTGCAGGAGGATTTGACAACCTCACTACCAAGGCATAACTTTTTGTGGGCTTGGGTACCAAGCATATCGCCATATCTCATTATTATATATTATAATATTATATATTATATATATAATATTTATAAATATATATACATATATATATATATAGTATATATATAGTATACAGTAGTATAATATATATTATATATATGATATATATATACAGTATATATCAGCTATATACATATTATTATACATAATATTCATAATATAGTATATATGGAACTAATGCCACATATCTAGTTGTGATTAAGTACAAAATGTGAACTTTAGCTTTTACCAGTATTTAATGCATACTAATATATATTATATATATACAGTAATATATTTATATGATATATATACTAAAAATATATATATATATATATAATTATTATATAGTATATATATATATATAGTATATTATCATATACTATTAGCCAATATCTATTGTGATTTAAGTAAAATATGTGAACTTTAGCTTTTTAACTATTAATGTTTACCTTACAACTATTAAATTTTGTGATTTTTTAAAATTCTAGATTATATCGAATGCTACTGATGGTGCTTTTCAAAAGGGAGATGAGATTGCAGAGTTATCTATTGAGAAGCAGCTCAAATTCTGGAGAAATGCTGCTAAATTAAATTAGAAAATATGTCATGCACTGAAACATTAGAAGAAATTATATTGTCAAACATTTATGAATGAGATCCGGACGCTTAATGAAAAAGTTAAAGGTTGTGAGGGATCTGGTGACTTAATAGATCATGTAGTTTTAAAAGAAAATGTCAAGAAGCTTATTGTAAGAGAAAAAAGGCCACCTGCAGATGAAGCCAAATAACATGATGATGATAGAGATTGCTTTGTTAATGAGTTCGTGCATGATTATGAAGATGGTAATGTTCAGGAACATGAAATAAATAAGAATGAAGAGGATGAGCAGTTGAACGAGAAAAGAGTTGATGCTGAGGAGGGTACACAACTTGAGAATGAGGATGTCCGTATAAAGCAGGATGTAGCTGGGGAAGAGGATATCCCATTCTGCAATTTCATGAGGAGAAGATGGTTGCAAAAAATTATGTGACTCATAGGGGAAGAGGATGAAGAAGATTGTTGTAAAAAAAGTATCTGACTCATAGGAGTAGAGCTCCAAGCACAAGAGCTACCAAGAGATAACAACTCATTAGGACGCCATTCACAGAACAAAAGAAACCCAAACCTAAATATGGAGAGAAAAAAGATGAATCACTTGTATTCATTGACGACGTAGATAAAAAGAAAGTTTTCTATGATGACAACCTTGCCACTTGGGATGTGTAAAACGACAGGTATTTGTCGGTTATTGATCGTGCTCTTTTAATGGATGTGAATGAGGGGATTCCTGAGGTAGCTAGGTTTAGTCTATGTATGTTGGATAGCATAGTGACTTTTATACATAACTACAGACCAAAAAATGTAGCATCTAAACTCACAGCTGAGAAGAATAAATGGCTTGCACACTTTTACAAGCAGAAATACAGTCAGTAAGTCATGATCACTGTTATTATTCTATAATTTCTATTAAGTCTACACATTTATCTATTAATCCTTTTAGTGAGGGTTAATGTAAAACCCCATAAATTTAAATATATGGTAATAAATAATAACAATTATGTTATATGGTTATAAATAATATATTTTGATGATTGAGTATGCTAGGATTTAATTTTAGATCAAATCAATGTATACATATGAGTATAGAAGAGAATCATGCACGAAACATGCATAAGCTGAATTTGTGCTCTTAGTAGCCTACTACAAAGCTTAGTAGTCAACTACTAAGACCATTAGTCGGCTAGTCGGGCTGTTTCCAGTTTTTTTATGGGTTTCGTGTCGGATTCGTTTTGTTTCGAACCCAGTTGTATATATGCGTACATATACTCGTTTTAAAGCTCTTTTTACCCTCTTTCACATGAGATTAACACCAGTCACCTTTCTTCTCAAATCCTAACCCTAAAGTGTGAGTTTTGGGAGAGATCTCGAGACGTTTGTCGAGAGAAAGGCGAGGCTTTGCAGTTTCTGACGAAGAAGGGATCTTGCACGCGTGTTCGGGAGTTCAACACAGAGTTTGAGGCAAGATCATCTTTATCCATATATGTCCCTATAATTAGTTAAAGTTTTGAAGATGTTTAATTGATGTTTTCATGGTTAAGTGTAACCTAATGTTTAAAGTTTTGAAGATGTTTAATTGATGTTTTCATGGTTAAGTGTAACCTAATGTGATAAAAATCAGATTTTTGATGATAAATCTGATGTTTTCATGGTTAAGTGTAACCTAATGTGATAAAAATCAGATTTTTGATGATAAATCTTAACCCTGTGTTAGATCTTGTAAGCTAATCATGCTAAAACCCTAGGTTTGTGATATCTAAGTCATATAAACATATATAAATGAAGTTTCACCTCTGTTCATGAGTAGTTTTTATTAAGTGTTAATAATTATGCTGTTTAATAAGAGCTAATTGAGAAAATTGATTAATTAGGATATTATCCCTAATTAGAACAAGTTAATAGATTTGTTTCATGTTCAGGATGATTTCTGTTAAATATTACATGTTTTCATTTGTACTAAATCTCATGATAAGTATATGATGAATGATAAGCTCTGTTCGTGCATGAAAGAATGCATGTTTTGATAGAGTATTTGTCTACTAAGTTTAGTAGTCGGCAGCTCATGTTCAGTTTGGATTTCTAGAAACTAAAATATTACAAAGTAGTTGACTAATGTGCTTAGTAGTCGACTACTAATCCCGATACATGCCTCACAGAGTCTGGATAGACTCAATGTAGTTGACTACTAAGCTTAGTAGTCGATTACTAAGACTTTTCCTGAATATTGTGTTGCACTATTTTGAGATGCGATCGGTGGGTTCGAGTCGCACGATAGTACACGTATAGACATGAATATACATGAATAGTATTGTAGTACACACATGAGTATCCCAAAGGGGATTTTGACAAGTGTTGAGCTGATTACACTTGAGTTAGAGATCGTTTATACACAAGTTGGATATCGTTGATGAGCACAACTCAATACTATATAAGATAGTACATCGATAAACCATACATACATAGTTTATACATGAGATGGATATCGTTGATGAGCTCAGTTCAGTACTACATGCGGTGGTGCGTTGATTTTCTATTTGTACAGGCCATTGAGTCGGGTTTGGATGCTTTGTCTAGCAGTCCGTCCGCACGAGGGTGCAATGAGGCTTGTGAGCTGTCTCTTAGGATACATATGTGGTAGGCCGTCTCGCACTCATGTTACACACTGAGACCGCGATGAGACTAATGAGCCGTGTATACTGTTAAGATACCTACAGCATAGTCCGTTGCGCATGATAATGTGATGAATTAGAAATTTTGCGAAGAGTTGCAATATGACAATTATGTGATAGCCTGAGTTTGGTGAATGTCAAAAGTGAATTCGACTCATTGTTGAGCTATTTGATGACTGAGATACCTTGTTGTGTGAGTACACAAGATACATATACTGGTGGTTATTTCGATGCTTTATCTTTCCAGTTATGTTTCCTTTCATTCTTAGTTCGAGATTAATATTTAGTTATCTATAATTTGAGACATATGGTATATACATGGGAGTTTCCTTGTTTGGATTATTTCACTCGACGTACTACGTCTCATATTGTAGGTGTCTAAATATTAATTCTATTAGATACAGAGAAAATAATCTAGGTAGACTATGCTTAATAGATAGAGCCTCCACTTCATCTAGCAACCCTTTCCCTGGAGGCGGATGGAGGTGATCTTGCTATAGCGCTCTGACGCTCTTGTTGTTGTTCTTTTTATTATTTTAAATTTTATTTTCAGACAGCTCAGAGTTTCGGAGAGCCGCAGGAGGACGGAGTTTTAGCATAGTCGCCGTCGCACATTTTAGTAGCTGAGGCTCCACTATAGTTTTATATTCTCATTTAGATATTAGAGATTTGTTTTTATATTGTAAATGTAATGTGCCTTAGTATGATTTTTAGTTGATTTATGTTGAGACATTTTTATTATTCTAGATATCAGATGTATTGCAGTTGAGACATGATTTTCATTTATGAGATATCTCTTTCTATATCATGTCTATTATTTTTATTTCCTTATTTTGCCAGACATGATTTTCATTTATGAGATATCTCTTTCTATATCATGTCTATTATTTTTATTTCCTTATTTTGCCTATTTTGTACCTACACTATGAGATATCTCTTTCTATATCATGTCTATTATTTTTATTTCCTTATTTTGCCTATTTTGTACCTACACTTATATTTGATTCCACTAGAGGATATTACTATGATTGGTAAAACGTGTCATTATACGGTGTGGGTGTATGGTAGGTTTGATATCTCTGGGTTCACCTTGGACTGTAACCATGTGTAAAAACAGTAACGTCACAATTAATCTTTTTAAAACATGTGAAAGTTCAGTAAAAGCTATTAACTTTGCTCATTTAACTATTATCCCTCTTTTATAAGTTGTGATTGTCATCTGAAATCTGTTATGTTTCATGCTTTAGATGTTAATCCTATTATATAAACTATTAACGTTTAGCCATTTCTATTAACTCTGAACAATTACATGTTAGTCCTTTTGTGTTAGTGTTCTATAGTAGCTGTTAATTTTGAGTATTTATTTTCTAACCATATTGTGATGCTTTTTAGTAAATTGGATGTCATGTAACTTTGAATATCACGCTAGAAAGGAAGGAGCTCCTGAACTTGTTTCGCGGAGGAAGGCTTGATGACAAAGTACAATATAAGTTTTTAAAGTATGTGTGGATCTGAATCATTATGATTTAACGAGTAACTTTTAACATTAATTTGCAGGTTACAAAGGTGCTCTTAGACCGATTAAGATCATGGTTACAGAAGCCTGAGAACTCCGCTCTAAATAAGGATTATGACATTGTATCGTCAAATTAAAAAATGATCAATTCTCATCTAGATATTACAACCACGGTTGATTATCTTATATTGATTAAAACAACATTCACTCTATGGAGACAAACTTGATTTTCAGTAATTATATCAAATGCATATACGAAATCATATTATTGCTGGCCGAACAATTCTCATTATCCCAATTGTGCGTCATGACCATTGGAATCTTGTTGAAGTTAGATTGGATAAAAATATTACCATGCATTATAGCTCAGTAGATTACAGTTCTTACCTTGAGCCTGTTAATGAAATCATTAATTTCATGGACCATATGAAGGCGCATTTGATCCTGATAAAGTTTGGGGAATATATCAATATAAGGCAATCTCATGCTAGCCTCAAAAGGGATCTTATGTTGCGTAGGATCTATATCACTTTATTAATTAATTTTTGTCAACATAAACTAACTACTTATAACTTTCCTATTTTGTGATTTGTAGCTATAATTGTGGGATATATGTTTACCTTTATGTGTAGGCTACTCTCCATCAAAGTGATTTGTTGCATGTTACACCTATTAATGATTCGCCGGAGGTAGTAAGTGCAAGGCTTGCAGCGGAGTTGATAGTAGAAGGTCGAAAATTGAAAAAGCTTACTGGCACATTAGACGTGGATGACCCAGAATTCAAGGAGGGTACATCAACCAAAGATGAAAGGTGGGAGAAAGAATCTTAGCTAGATAAAAAAACAATCTTAACTTGTTAATATATAAGTTGATATACTTCTATGGGGTGTAATGTAATACTTATATGCTACATTTTGTAGAACAACATTCACTTATCTAGTTATAACTATATTTATATAGACATTTTCTAATTTCAGTATTGTACTTAATAGGAACATGTGATACTTATAATTATCTCCTTAAAGTTAACATGTATCAAAGATAGTTAACAGTTATACACGATAAATAATGGAACTTGCTTATGGTCAAGGTTGCTGATAGAGGATAGCGGCACGCCACAGCGAGGTACCGCTAAGACTATTTGGGGCTATTGCGACAAAATAACGATAAATAGCGCACAGTCAAATAACGATCAAATATAAATATATTTAAATATTCTAAATAATAATAAAAATCATATAAAAAATCTAAAATACTACAAATAGCATTGTAGATTCTATAAATTAGTAAATTTGAAAGGGGTCACAAACAAGTTTCGCTCCATCACCAATAAACATATAAAAGAAGTCCAAAATAATTAAAATTTCTGGATTATCCATGCTTAACCTTGGAATATAATATATAAGTACTGGTTATTGAATTCTCAAACCACACCCCATTATATCCAATATTTGCATTATAGAGGTAAAGACGCTAAAACTAAATGTGGGCAACTAGAGAGGGAACTAGTTCTAAAAAAAGGAATACACACGAAGTTCAAACCAGTTAAAGTAGAAAGATGAAGATGTTACAAACTAAACGAGGACAACAAGAGAGAGAACTATTCCCACAAAAGAAATTGACTTCCCTAAAAATTTTATTCTTATGGAGTTAAACAACAGAAGGAGATGTTGTTTCTTATCTTTTTCTCTCTGTTGTAGACGAAGCCCAGCAGAGAGGAGATGTTGCTGTTGCTGGTCGACGGAGGGAAGTGCTGCTGGTCATCAGAGGGATGGTCAGTTGTCGCCAGAGTGTCATCGGAGGAAGTGAGAGAGAGAGAGAGGGAGAGAGATAGATAGATAGATAGATAGATAGAGAGAGAGAGAGAGAGAGAGAGAGAGAGAGAGATGGTGTGAGATGTTGCCGGCGGGAGATGTTGCCAGCAGCGTTGATCGGAGGCGACGCTGAGAGTCATCGTCGGAGGACGTGAAAGAGATAGGCACAAGAGGGAGAGACACCAGAGGCGGCTAGGGCATATTCGAGAGTCAGAGAGAGAGAGATGGGTTTTAAAAGATAGGCTCGAGTCTGGTTCGGGGAGGGTTTTAACAATATAAGTTAGCAGTTTTAAGTGCTTTTTAGCGCTAACCCCCGTGATTACACGCTTTCGACCACGTTTCGAGCAAAAGGCGGTTTTCTCCACCAAAACACCCCGCTATCCCCTATCTCGGAGCAATGAAGCCCCGTGACTGTGAAACGTGCCTCTATAGCACCGTTATTTTCCACTTTTTACAACACTACTTATGGTTAACATGTTACTGATTACAATTAACATATACTAGTAAATGTTAGTACATGAGCATGATGGATAACTGCTACTGGTGATAGTTAATAACTAAACTATTATGGTTAACATATTGCAGTGGTAGCTAATAGGTACCACATGTAGTTATCAGATTCTGGTTATAGTTCATATGTATAGGTAAGACTTAAAGAGTACTGTAAGTGAAAAATGGTTAAATATATTGACTAACATATACAAGTTAATATATGACCCATAATCTACACATACAAAATATTTAACATACAAAATATTTGATACACAAAATCCTATTTATCAATTAGCGATCGATTCGTTGTCCAAAAGTATTTCACATCCATAATATCAATCAGTGATCACTTCATTGCCCAAAAATATTTCACATACCTAAAATCAATCAGCGATCAGTTTGTTGCACATTACTCGGTTATGACCCCGGCGTGGCATCAAGAGCATTTCAAAGGACATTTGTAAATGGTTCTATTGTTGATACGACGTGTTCTATTCCTCCTCTTTCTTTTAGTGGTATGTGGTGGAAGTAGCTCTATCTCATCCCTTGGCACACTACGCTTCTCATAATCTGGTATGGGATAGAAGATTGGCTGATAACTCATTTTAAATGCTTTTATGAACATAAACCAATCATAATATTGGTAAACGTCTTCCTTCACATACAAGATGACTGTACAAGCATGTTTACAAGAAATTCGCATTACATACCAAGCCGGGCAAGTGCATATCTTCTTCTCTAAATCAACATTGTAGTTTTATGGGATCGCACTTTGAATATTTTATTTGCAGCTTGTTTAACGTCCAATGAATGACTTTTATCTATATTTTCTTTAAGCACTATCTCTACTTTTGGATAGAGATATCCACTCTAATTATCAACAACCCGGTGATTATTCATGCGAATCATCATTTACTTACAAATATGCTTAACATTTTGTAGAATTCATAGCATTCTAGCCTCCCATATCTAATTATTAAAAGACTCAACAACATTAGATGTTAAGTGCCCATACCTAAAAAATATCACAAGAACATTAATAGTTATATAATGTAAGTTAACAGTTATACAATATAAGTTAACAGTTGTAGGTTAAAAGTTAACAGTTATACATTGAAAGTTAACAGTTACATGATGAACGTTAATAGTTATGAGATGGACCTAACGCCAATGAAAAAATTCACTGCTAATGTATCAAAGCTAACAAGTTTTGTATAACTTTACCTAATTCTAGGGAAGAAAGCATTCGCTCACTGATCAGGAGAGTAGTTAATAGCAATGTTATATGCCATTGGGTCAATATCATTTATTTCTATCATATAATCATTTCATTCTGTTGTGGTGTATGTATAACAAGCTGATTAGAGCAAGTTCCCCAAAACATAAGTGTCATTCGATTTCATGTCCAAGTCATTTAGCTTTAACCTGTAATTTTTAATGAGATGTAGAATACATCTAGCGTGTAGAGCTTCTGTAAAATATTCTTTCACTAATTCTTTAATTCCTTTATTCGCATATGAAATTATAACCAATTGATGGGGGAGGATTGTATAGTCAAGCCTCTCATAAAGTATGGACCACAAACCTTGGAGGAACCGCTTCCAATTGATCAAATTCTCCTAATCGCATATGCAATAAGCTAAAGGAAATATCCCTTGGTTCCCATCATATGCTATGGTGCAAATGAGTATACCTTTATATCGATCTTTGAAAAATGTACCATCCAAAAATAGAAGGGTCTTATCCACTCAAGAAACCATTGAAGCAAGTAGTGTAACAAACAAAGAGTCTTGAAAACCTTCCCTCATTCTGTTCAACATAAATATAGCTACCTGGATTTGTCTCTTTTACCATGCACTCATACCTAGAAAATTAATTAAAAATATAATGATCATACTTTAGTAAATTTATAAATTAAATGTAAAAGTTAACAACTTCTTATAAACTATAACATCTACTTGTTAACGTTATCACCCATCAATTATATGTAATAGGCATCTGTGAAAATTAATAGTTATCAATGTAACTCAATAAGTATTTGGTAAAATGAACATGTTATCAGTGTAACTTAACATGAGAACTGAGAAAATTAACATGTTCTTAATGTTATTTACCAAGCAAATTGCTAAAGTTAACATGTTGTCAGTGTGTTTTAACAAGCAAATGGCAAAAGTTAACATCTTATCAGTGTAATTTAACATGAAAATAGATAAACTTAACATGCTATCTATATAACTTAACAAATGTTTGGAAATATTCACATATTAATTGTTAGGCTTAACATATGACAGTCATACTTCTAAGACATTAAAAAATTATAACAATTAATGTCATATTTTTACTATCGTAGTTGATCATAAGACTCATATATTAAGGGTTTTGATTGTTGGTCATATTTTAACATGCTATCTGTATAACTTAACAAACGTATGGAAACATTCACATATTAATGGTTGTGATTGCGTTACAATAAATTTACGGGATGCTCTTGAATGACCTGCATTTTGCTCATGTTGTCCACAAGTGTGTTCATTCACAAACTTCTTGATCGAAAGTCTCTTCTCATGTTTAACAGGAGAAGCAAACAACATCCAAGGGTGCTCATAAGTTTCTTTATATCAGCAAAAAACTCGGATATGTTTTGGTTAGTTCTTTGCAAATTCATAATCAAATATTTTGGCCATAGAATAGTATGACAAAGCTAATCTTAATTCATCCGCACATTCAAATTGTTGACCATCTTCAGTTAATACAATGTGCCACCAAGCATGAATCATACAATGTTATTAATAATGTCATCATATCATATTCTGTTGTCACCACTAGAATTATCAGTGAGAATCCTTTATGAATTATCACTTGCAGCAAGAGTGCTATCAATAAAACTATGACTTCAATATAGTCGCAATACTGTACAAATATAAAAAATTATGTTAAAATAATAACAACGACTGATAGTTACCATTTGCTGATTAAAAGTAACACCTATCCAGTAAAACTTAACAACTATGCTATATAGTTAACATGTACCGGTCATATATAACATTTAACTTAAATCAGTACTCCATACAAGCCATTTCTCTACATTTTAATCACACAATTCACAACTTTTACATTTTAATCACGCAATTCACAACTTTCTCAAAATTTTAATGATGACTTACGTTTCAGGAGGCTCTTTCTAGGTGTTTTGAGATTTGGAAACATATGTATCTATAATAGCACGCATATGGATCTCCGCACACCCAATATTACGGTTATGCTCCACCATACACTTCACATCATCTTTATTCTCAATTGCAAAATTGAGATTAGTGTTCCTTTCAAATTTATAAATCATTGATAAACACATTATATGGAACTTTGGACCTCTCCGCTACATCAAACTTCAATTCAAAAAATGATGTTGAAGACGTTGCCGTTGAGAACATCGCTTTCTCATCTAAGGACACCAAATCAGAGGTTTCTGTGCCATTAATAAAAGGGATCGAAGAGGAGTAATGAAGGGAATATTAGGACAAGAGGGGGTTGAACGTCATAAACCCTAAGTTCATAAATGTGAGCTTTCCACCATAAATGAACTTTATTCACACAAGAATGAGTTAAGTTGAGATATAATGGAGGTAAATCCCATAACTTCCCCCCAAAACTACCATCAAGTCTCCTTAGTTGTGATCGCGACCGACAGTGTCCCGTTCCAGTTCTGGATCTAGATTTTAAGGCTGGGGAGAGAAATAAGGGGTATTTTTGGGTTTCTGGGGCCAAATATGGGCATGGATGGGCTTCAAGGGGTTGGATCACATTTATGGGATTTTAAGGGCTATTTCATATAGGCCAAACTAGTAGGGGTTGGGCCACATGACTTTATCATATTTGAGGCATTGACACAATGTTTCCTTGAAACTTTATTGGGTAGCTATTAACTTGACATTAATAGTCCATCTTCTTCCTCATTCGAGTTTGGCCATTAATTTAGATTGTTATGGTTAAAATCATTACTTTGGTAAAAATCATAGCTGAATCCACCATCTATTACCCTTTAGAGTCCTCATTTCAGTCTTGTAATTTATATTCTTTCAATTGTAATTGAAGAACTTCTTAGGTCTATGATCTTTATCCTCATTTGACCTCTTGATTTTAACAATTATATTAATCAAATTCTTTCTCTATCATCCACATCTTTGTCTCTTGTTTTTTTAGACTGTCATCTTAGCTTTTGCCTTTGTCTCGTTTACTTTCCTCTTCGCCAATCTTATAAGCAAAGAGAATGATATGATAAATTATTTATAAATACCAATAAATATATGTCAAAAGAGACGAGGGACTTTAGATTTTCTTTTCATTAACAAGTTTGATTAACTCTTTAGAAGGTTTCAAAACAAGAGAAAGAAATCAAGTAAAGATCATATTTTGGGAGAAATGAATTCAAAGAATTCTGGATCCTTTGGAACAAATTCTCTATTGGTTGATGATGATGTATGGGAGCTTCATGACTTTGTTAATAGATATGCAAAGTAAATTCTATTGATGTATAAGACTTAGATACAATACCATTTTAAGACAAAGAAGTAATGGTTGTTTTGAATATGAAAACAACAATAATTTGAGGAGAAGACAAAAATGAAAAATATGATTTCACCTTTTCATTAAAAATTAAATAACAATTGATTTTAGGAGCACCAAAGCAATCCTCATATCTAAAAATTAATATTTTAGTCCGTGCTAAGCACAACCATTGTAGACACACTATTTTTTTTTATCAACAAGCCTTATAAAAATAAAACTTATTGTGAGGGTGATAGCATCTCATAAAAATAAAAACTAATGTGAGAGATAGTACCTCATGTAAATCTAAACCAATGAAAGTAGGTCCTCCGTATTAATTATTTCAGAGAGACATGTCTTCCCTTTGTAGTTGTCAAAGTTGATGAGCACAACAAACATTGTCAATAAAACCAATATGAGGGATAGTACTTCATATAAATCTAAACCAATAAAGGTAAGGCCTCCATATTAATTAATTCAGAAAGGCACGTCTTCCCCTTATAGTTGTCAAATTTGATGATCTCAACAAACCTTATCAATGAAAGTTAATGTGAGTGATAGTATCTCATATAAATCAAAATCAATGTGAGGATAGTACCTCATATAAATGAAAATCAAGTTGAGGATGACAGCACCTCATGTAAGTTTGAGAGTACATGTACCCTATATTAATCCAATACAAAAACATATGCCTCACTCCTTCATATTAACCAAATTCTTAAACTTGAGGGTGCATGTCAATTTCGATATATTTGTGTTATCATGAGATCATAAGCCTTAGCAATAAATTTTAACTCGAGGATAGTCACCCTATACACCTAATTTTAGCTTGAAGGTATATAGGTTCCACATAACACCTATTTTAAGAAATAAAAAAAGATAAGTTGATAGATAAATGAGAAGTGAAAGGCAAAGGAAATGTTCGTTATGATAAACGAATGCAACAATCTTGATAAGGAAGTTTCAATAAGGAAATTATAATAACTCCTCCACTAATCCCTTTCATACACCTGACGATGACTTTCCCTTGTCTTCCTATAAATTGAGATCTCATTTGCCATTTGGGAAGAGACGAGAACAAAAGAAATAAAGAAAAGACGGGGAGATTGAAAAGAAAGAGGGACTTGGAGTTTGAAACAACAACAATAAGGTCCTCTACATTTTTTCACTTTGAAAGAGAGGAGGGCTCCAGAACATTGTCTGGAGACCCAAGATCTCATCTTCTTTCTCTTAAATTTTGTAATACATTAGAAAGATAATAAAATTAACATCTCTCTGTATTTAATTTTTAATGTCTGTTTAATTCGTTGCTTTCTACTAATCAAGGTTTTTTTAACAAGAGTAATTAATAGAAAGAAAGAAATTTCTAAAAGCATGTACCTCACAATTTTTTTACAAACAAAGTGATACTAATATGTATCTAAGAAGTAAAAATTTAGGGATTGCTTTACTCTCCTTGAGATTGGTGATACGGCTGGTCAAGAAGAGAACAGCCTACCCAGATATTATTTCTCCTCTGATGGATACTAGCACAACTTTGAATTTTTTTTTTACAAAATATACATGTTGGGCATTCCAACACTTACAAATTTTTTGGCGACCACAGTGGGAGCATGTTTTCCCCTCATCTTTTAGAAAGCAAATATTAGATGACATCTTGTGCATAAAGCACTAAAAAAATTTATGTGCATAAAGCACTAAAATATTATTTCTACATTTATTGTTAGTAGGTAAAATGATAAATCATGAGAACAACTTGTTGGATTTAAATCTAATTAAATCTAATTATGGGCACATATAATTAATCAATGTGTATTGCTATCTTTAAGGATAACGCACTTAAAGTGATTAATTAATTTGGGTTAATGGGTATTTAAATAAATCATAGGATTATATATGCAGATACCAGGTTGTAATTGTAATTTGATGAGGGGCCAAATTATAAATGTATAACACCTATATATATGAGGTTATGGTCCCTAATCTAGGGTTAGCCACTCTCATTCTATTATCCCCATCTAAAGAGATCCATAAGGAAGAAACCCTAAGGTTAGAAGATCATCAAAACCCTAATCAAGTTTTCCTCAATGGATTCAGGTATATGCTTCCGCACATTTTGATTCTTATTAATATCTTTGAATTAATCATGGCTTTATGATTTAGATCTCAAATATTAGATCCAACAAGTGGCATCAGAGCCACCGTGATTTGTTCTAAGAGATTAAGATTAAAATTAGGGTTCTTTGATCTTAATTTGTGTTTTTTAAGAACTGTTCACGGATGAATAGTAACATTTTTGATTTGTTACTGTTCGGATGAACAATAAAAATTTCCGTGGACAGTAAAGTTTTTTAATTTTTTTTGGTTTTTCCTTCGACTTCTCTTTTTTTGGGATCTGGATCAAGAAGTTATCTTTCGCTTCTGGATCTGGTTTTAAAATAAAATCGAGGAATTTTTGGATCTTTTTTTGTTTGGTCGTTGGTCTCGTGCTCCTCACCGACGAAGTATCGCTGGTGGCCTCGCTTTCGACTCCGACGGCGACGGTAGCATCAGGAAACCCTAGGGTTTTGAACTTGGGTGCAGGAGCAATGGCGGCGGCGGTTTCAGAATGAAACCCAAAGGGTTCGTGCGGGAATTAAGGAGGTGGTTACCTTAATTTTTGGCAAGGCTTGAAAGCTTCAAACGAACTTCGCGTTCGTTCTAAGGTGAGCCTTGCGCTCAATTCAAACGAACTTCGTGTTCGTTCTAAGGTGAGCCTCGCGCTCAATTCAAACGAACCTCACGTTCGTTCTCAAGTTGAACATCGCGTTCATTCTCAGGTCGAACCTGGCGTTCGTTCTCAAGTTGAACATCGCGTTCATTCTCAGGTAGAACTTCGCGTTCATTTTCAGACGAACATTGTGTTCGTTCTCAAGTTGAACATCACGTTCATTCTTAGGTTAAACTTCGCGTTCATTTTCAGACGAACATTGCATTCGTTCTCAAGTTGAACATCGTGTTCATTCTCAAGTTGAACCCTGTGTTCATTCTAAGGTCGAACTTCGCGTTCGTTTTCAGTCGAACCTCGCGTTCGTTCTCAAGTCAAACCTCACGTTTGTTCTCAAGTCGAATCCCGCGTTCATCCTCAGGAAAGCCTCTTGCTCACTTCAAACGAACCCCGCGTTCGTTCTCAAATGAACCCCACGTTCGTTCTTTTGTTCTTCTTTTCCGTCAGGTGAAAGAAGAAGGTTGCATACATTTTGAGTTAAGGTACAGCCCACTTAACTCTATTTGGTTTTAGGCCTAATTTTAGTATGCTTAATTTAACTAATTAAGCAATGGGGCCCTAATTAAGCTATGGAAAGTTCTACCAATTCAAATTAAGTTGTTTAATTTGAATTAATTTTGGTAGTTAATTAATTATTTAATTTAAATATTATGACACTAATGTATTAAGATTGTCTCTCACTCTAATTGATTAATTGAAACAAGAAGTTGCCAAAGTAACCTCTCTTGTGTAGATTGTTCATGAAGAATATGAGATGTTTGTGTGTATGCTTTCGTGTAAATATTTAATCGGCCCAAAGGAATATTAATATTTATTTAGACTGCATACACATCTGCGATGATAAACGTGTGATAATTATAAGGTTTACATGTGAATAATGAATCGATCCAAAGATAGTTTCATTATTTGACATGAGTTATTGTCAATGTTTGATCATTGCAACAAGGTATCAATTACAAGTTAATATTACTGTCCAAAGACTTGATATTAATGTTGTGCCAGATATCTTAAGATGGGGTTTGTCATTATTTGAATTTTATTGATTACTAATTACGGTTAATGATGTGAGTATCTTTTGTTTATTTTAGCTAATGCATCTGCTGCAATAATTTCTGCTAACATCAACTCAATTCCCATGCTCAATGGGACAAATTTCCATCTGCTGCAATAATTTCTGCTAACATCAACTCAATTCCCATGCTCAATGGGACAAATTTTAAGGTTTAGAAAGAGAACATATTAATTGTTCTTGGCTACATGGATCTAGTGTAGGCGTATAAAACTACCTATGGGTCCCTTAGCACAGCTCAGCATGGTGATTCGACAAACCAACGAACCATCGGGCGACATATCCAAACACGAGCGTCAATCCACAACACCGAAGCCAAGTGACACGCAACGAAGCAGATTAACGAGGTGACGAGGTTAACAAATCGCATGCAAGCAACGGAATGCATCCATTCGCGTGCGGAATCAAGCCAACGGTTCAGGGAGTCAACGAGTCATCCAACCATAGAACAGATTCGAACTCAAACACCAAGGCGGATTTACTGTCAAATCGGGATCCGAACTTCCAAATCAGAGTTCAGATCAACGACGAGACGGATTTACTGCCAAATCAGGATCCAGACACCAAATCAGAGTCTAGATCAATAATAAAACTTGGATAAACCGCGAAACCGGACAACGGACGCAACAGCGAACACCCGGCCAAAAACCAAGCCACCCAAGGGTGGCTCGGTGGCCGAGCCACCCCAAGGTGGGTGGCTCGGTGGCCGAGCCACACTCAGATCTGGGCCCAGATCTGGGCCCAGATCTGCTTTCAGAGGCTATAAATAGAGAGGGAGGTTCATTTTTCAAGGGGTTGGAATTTTTGGAGGCGATCAAAACTTGGTTTTTTGATCCCGAGAAGAGTCTCGATTTCGCTTGGTCGATTTCGATTACTAGGGCGATTATTTCCTTGGTGAATTAATCCCCCCGGCTATTATTTCCTTCGCGAAATAATACCCGTCATATCGTGTAGATCCGACCAGATCTAGATCGCGCGGTGGTCCACGGATTAACCCTGACGCAGGCGAATAACTCATAAAAGCAAGAGACCGCAAAACAGGATCTTGCGATTCGTTCGAAAAAGGAAAGTTGTAATCTTTTTATTTTTTTCTTTGATTTCGTTGTAACCGGATCATATAAAAAGACCGGATCTTTTGTAATCGAAAAACAATTACTCGAGAGAACAATGAATTCAATGAAGAAAACAATTTTTCCCACGAACAATCT
Source organism: Asparagus officinalis (assembly GCF_001876935.1). Classification (NCBI taxonomy): domain Eukaryota; kingdom Viridiplantae; phylum Streptophyta; class Magnoliopsida; order Asparagales; family Asparagaceae; genus Asparagus; species Asparagus officinalis. The sequence continues at coordinate 68,412 of NW_017972277.1, forward strand.
GGCGACCACAGTGGGAGCCACCGATCTCGTTGCCGAGATCGTTGCGTCACAGCCGCGGATCTCGATCCCGGTCGAGGAGGAGGTCGAGTACGAATTCGACCAACAAAAGTTCGAGGAGTATCTGTCATCCTCGTCCGGATCGACCTCCCCCCTCAAGTCCAAGAAGTTCTCCTCCAGGAGAAAGGTCTGTTGGTATGAAGAAGTTGAGAATACCAATGAAGATCTCACCCCAATTGATGCCAAAGTTGCATCGGGTGAAGCTCCACAGACCTCCAACCAGGTCAAGCCTGTTCTGGCCAACTCCTCCGTCACTCAGGGGGTAGTGACTCTCTCAAAGAGAGCCGCCAAAGTGTGCGCTCAACGCCTGGCGCGGCAATGTCCAAAGGCGTATGGACGTCCACTGAGGAATCTGCTATAACGCGATCCTGAAGAACATGCAGAGCGGCAAAGCCAGCCCGCAACAAACCAAATGAATGGCCAGCTACCTCCAAGACACCATGACGAAGTGAATGGATCCGCTGTTCAAAGCGGAATCGTTCGACACTTGAAGAGCGCATTCGCAAGCGCCGCGCATTATCAGCGCAGGCACGGGCTCAAGTCCAAGAGGCCCGTAGAAGACTGCAGAAGGAAGTGGCCAAGAAGCCGCCACCAACCCGCCAAGTATGGAGGCCGAAGTCTGAAGTGGCGATTCAGGCTAAGGCACAATCATTGCAGCCTTCAACGCAAATCCAGCCTCCGGCGAACCAAACGAAGTCGCCGATAATTCCAGTAGCTACTCCGGGAGATCCCGCGGAATCATCCCGAAGAAGGAGGTCAGTTTTGGAGCGCCTCGGTCCTTTTCCCGATGAGCGATGCAAAGCTCCAGTTCAAGAACATTTGGGCCCGATGAAGAAGCCCCGAACGACTCAACATACTGGGGGTCACCGCCACCTTCAACATGACAAGGAGTTCAAGGCAGCTGTGCGCGCCAATTTGCGCATCGAAGTCCAGGAGCCCGCTGAGAACTCACGCCCAAAATGGCATGTCTCGAGGTGCGTGACTTTTGAAAGCCCGAAGAAGGCAGTCCGCCCTCAGAAGGAAACTTTATCGTCTGATGACGATAACGTTATACCTGAGAAGTCGTGCCCACACACGATGGGTTACTCCGACTGTCAAACTGACGAGTTGTACTATCGTAATGGGAGTACGAGAAAAACCAGGAAGAGGAGTCCTCGAGGACTAGAGACCCAATGCCCCTGTTCCAAACTCATTCGGGCAGTATTGTCTGAGTGCAACTGCACCGAGACAGTCCCCGAGAGAATTTCAGTCTTCGAAAGGCTCAGTACCGAAACGCCAAAACCAAGGCCTAGGCGTTTCCGACAAAGAAGAAGGGTAGTCGAGGATGGAGAATTTCCGAGGGTCACCACGAATATGACCAGTAAAGGGACATCGACACAGGATAATCCCGAGTCGATTCCGGAAGTACCCCGGCGTGTAACCCGTCTGCAGTCCGGCGCCATCATACGAGCAACTTATGGTAGGATTCAGACAAGATTACCTTCAGAAGATGAAGAATCGGATGTCGGCTCTACAGTTGCGTCAGATAATACGGTATCCAGCGAGGGACAACCCCGCGAGGCACTTATGATAAGTGCAGAACAAGTGGCCAAGATGCTTGAAGAAGCCATGGCTAAACAACAGGAGAGGTTCAGGTTCGAAATGCAGATGGCCATGCAGAATATGAGAGAAATGCATGAGCAACAAATCCAAGCACTGGCGAACCAGCAAGGCGAGCCAAGTCGTCGTAACATTAAAAATCTTGAGAGCAAAATCAATACATTGATTTCCGCTCAAGAGATTAAGAAGACGGGCATTCCTTGTCCATACCCACGAGAATGGGAATCAATCCCCTATCCGGCGAAGTTCAGTCTAATCAACTTCACGCCATTTGATGGGAAGGGTTCACCCACTCAGCATTTGATTTACTTCAAATCGCACCTGGGTGTTATCTCTGGTAATGAGCCTCTGATGGTACGGTCCTTCGTTGGCACTCTTCGTGGAGCCGCCTTCGATTGGTATCGCCGCCTCAAGCCAGGTAGCGTGAACAGCTGGGACGATATGGAGACCATGTTCCTCACCAATTTCTTCGACGACGACACCGAGATATCTATCGGATCATTGCTCGATGAGAAGCAGAAGGACGGGGAGTTAGTCGACACCTTCGTCAAGAGGTTCCGGAACAAGGCGATGAACTGTCGGGACCCGATCACTGAGGAGTTTATTCTCCAGACTTGCCACAACAACCTCGCATTGGACGTGTTGGAGGCAATGGGAACGGCACCGTCTAACACTTGGAAAGACTTGAAGGTGCGCGGTGAACAAGCCGAACGCTTCCTCCGAAGGAAGAAGGCCGAGAGGAACCTACCGACGGCTAATCCTCTGAACTAGAACTTCGCCTCTCGCGGTAAGGGCAAGGCACCTGCAGCTGCTGTTGGTGCTAACCAGACGTCGCAAAAGCAACTCCAAAGACAGCAAAAGACTTCGGGTCCGAAACTCCAAAAAGAGTATTCCTTCAAGGACGAAGACGTTCCAGCCATCTTCGAATCCCTCCTTGGAGGCAACAAGATCAAGCTACCACCTATCACAAATCAGGAGGAAGCTGACAACACTGCGGATCCAAAGTACTGTGCATACCACAAGAGGGTCCTTCATCCCACCAAGGATTGCTTTGCTCTCAAGAATAGCATCCAAACCTTGGTTGAAGCCGGCGTTATAGCGCTCAGTTAAGTCGAATAAAGACTCCGATGAGTATAAGAGTATAAACTGCTTCTCAATCCTCTGACCGGTATAAGAGGTTAAACTGCTCCCTGATACTCCAACATGTATATGAGTCTAAACTATTTCATTTCTTTCACGGGAAGTTCCTGGAGAATTTTTTTATGTAATATTCTTAAGGATAACTCGATCATGTAACTGAGTACAATGTCGGACCCAGTTCCACAAGGGAAACTGGGGGTGGATTATTCATGTATCGGGAAGTTCCCGAAAGAATACCACGGGTGATATTCTTAGGGATAACCCAATCACTATAAAAGTGATAAGTAAAACATCCACATTTAAACTCTAAATGTCTGAATGTTTTCCATTATTGTTATCAAATTCACTAATTCTCATGAGTTATCTTGTTGAGACGAGATTTGATCCTTTTGACAGATTAATCTTTCCTCACAAAAATCCCCCACTGATCAAGTCAATTGACGGTGGGTCCACTAAATTTTCTGTCCGCCAATTCATGGCAATTTCCAAAGCTTGACGTGTTAAGTCTTGATTACGCAACGTCAAAACCCTTCATCGAGTGGCCAGTACAAACCAGTATTTCTACTGCTACTTGTATTCCACTCCCTGTCCGTTCGGTCAAACCTTCCTACAGTTAGGACCACAATCAAAATCCCCTCTCGATTCCTCCAATGAACAAGAGGTCCACTTTCAAATCGAGTGATCAAACCTTCCTACAGTTAGGGTCATCTCAAACTCCTGCTTGGTCAAACCTTCCTACAGTTAGGACCAAAACCACAATTCACTCTCGATAAACGAGAAATACATCTTTAGTTCGGTAATCAAACCTTCCGACAGTTAGGGTTATCCGAATCTTTTCGATTCTCAGAGTGGAGATCCCACTCTTAGTTTCACCTTTCCGGATTCTGGGGGTGGAGATCCCACCTCGAGTCTCCTTTCCAACTAGAGATAGAATATAAAATTCTTCCTCTTCAGTGTTGGGAGATAGAATATAAAATTCTTCCTCTCCCATTTCGGGTTCGTCTTTGCCCCAAGAGAAGACACCAACCTTTTCCAAGAATTTGTCAATCTAGGATTCATCCTAGGAAGTTTATCCCGAATCCTAAGCAGGGATAAGTCTGCGCCTAACACGCGCTGCCGGTTTAGTCTTTTTCCGCACAAAAAGACACCAGAGTTCGATTCTGGGGTATTCTATCCTGAAACCTAAGCAAGGATAAGTCTGTGCCTAACCCGCGCTGCCGGTTAGTTCTTAACCGTTGAAAAGAACATCCGTCCACATATTCAACATTGTGGCAGGTTGTTATTAATAACACCAAAATCCATGCCTTACACGCATGGGGAATTTCATCCTGAATCCTAAGAAAGGATATGCCGACGCCTAACACGCGTCGCCGGTTTAGTCTTTTTCCGAACAAAAAGACACCAGAGTCCGATTCTGGGGTATTTTATCCCGAAGCCTAAGGAGGGATAAGTCAACGTTTAATACACGTTGCTGGGTAGCCTATTCCCATGACAACGGCGAAGTCTATGTATTCAAAGTCATAGCAACAAGTCTTAGAGGATTCAGTCTCTAAGCACAACGTTACATGCGGAACGGATTTAGACAATTCGCATGCTAGCCCGACTCAAACGGTAGTCGGTAAAGGTTAATCAAATCCGTTAAAGGCTTGGGGTTAGCCAAAAATCCTAAAGTCAGCGCCTAACACGCGTCGCCGGGTAGTCTATTCCCGTGAGAAAGACGAAGTCTACGTATTCGAAGTCGTAGCATCAAGTCTAAGGGAGTTCATTCCTTTAGCACAACGTCACATGCGGAACGGACTTAAGACAATCCGCATGTAAGCCCGATTCAAACGGTAATCGGTAAAAGCATGACAAATCCGTTGAGGGCTGAGGATTTGCCAAAAATCCTAAGTCAACGTCTGATACACGTTGCTGTTTAGTCTTTTCACAGGAGAAAGACGAAGTCTACGTATTCAATATCGTAGCACTAAAAGAGTTAACTCTTTTAGCATAACGTCACATGCGGAACGGACTTAAAACAATCCGCATGCTAGCCCGACTCAAACGGTAGTCGGTAAAGGCGCATCAAACCCGTTGATGGCTGAGGATTTGCCAAAAATCCTATAAATATGCGAGTCATTGACGCATCAACTTTATGAGTTGGTCTCGTGACTCGAGCATCCAACGACCTTGGGATAAGATCCATGCTCCAATTCCTTAAGAGCTTAAACCGTGTGTACTCCAGCAGACGTACGAGTATAAACTGTGTCAAATGCCGAACAGTGCATCATAATGAAGCCTGGACGCCGGACAACGCGTCGCAATGAAGCTCAAACGCCAGACAACGCGTTATAGATGAAGATTCAACGCAGTCAATCGATGATAAGTTCTGTGTTGAAGCAGCAAACTCGAGCCAAAAAGTCAAGAAATCAAGAATCGACTTCAAGTTCAAATTCCAACAACGGTCAGACAATAAATGCAGCACCGGAACCCCTACAGGCATTCTACAAAGCACTGAATAGCCTGAAGGAATTGAAGGAATCCAGAACAGAAGTCATTCCAGAGTCCCGTTACACCGACTGAAGGTTGGGACAATCACATCCAAAGTATTCCAGACTCTCGAGGACATGAAGCCGAGAAGAAAGCCCTACACAAAAAGGAGAAATTCGTCAAAAGCCTTAATGAGGAAATAAATGACATTTCTCAGTTGCTTAATTTATACCTCCTTCCCCTTGAGTCACTGGGGGTAGTGGGGGGGTAACGGCTGGGGGTGTATCGGCTGGGGGGGG
>NW_017972277.1:74100-98206 GCF_001876935.1 Asparagus officinalis
AAAAAATGGCTAGTCCTATAATTAACTTGAGAAGAGACACGTACCTTCAAAAGGACCATCCTCGGGATTCTCAGGGAGTGTAGACTCAGGAAACATATCTTCAGGTATTTGGTCATCAATCTGAGGAGAGCCATACATGAAGTGGAGCATAGGAGTGTCCACGAGCAAACCTTCCTCGTCGAAATCATCAGTAGAAAAATCTGACACAAGAAAATATAAATGCGAAAGAAGAATAAAGAGACTACGACCAATGGAAATGAGTTACCTCTTATGGGTGTGTTAGCCTCTCTATTCCCAAGATCCACGTTTGCCTCCTGCAATTTATCTAAAAGAGCAAGAAGCATAGAGACAATTAAGGGAGGCACGAATTCTGAATCGTTCAACTCCTTTGTTTGCCATCTAAAGGGTATATTGTCAATGGTAGATGTACCTGGATTCGTTGAATCGGGTCCTACATTGATAGTCTCCCTAATGTCGGCAGCTTCTGCAGGCTTTTCTACCTGGTGTGGTGAGACAGGCTCACCAGAAGATACAAAATCATGAGGAGCAGGATCGAGACTCATCTCGCCTTCCTCGCGCTCTCCTGCATAGAATGGAAAAGCATGAGCCTGAAATTCTAAACGATCAAGAGAATGGTCTATAGAGTAGATGTTACCTCCATCTCTAGCAGAATCGTCACTAGCCAAATCCATGTCAGATGCTCGCGGATCTGCACGCGGCTTGCAGACTAGTTTCTTCCGCCTAGCAGCTGGAGCAACAGTTGAAGGTCTTGCCCGAGTAAAAGGACGGAATTCTTCTTCACTGTCGGTCGCTGTCCCTGAAACATCAGATAGTGGTCAGGACTAACAATTCTGAAATGCAGAGGGAGAAGATAGGTGACTAACCTCGCTCAAAATATTCCTCGTAGTCTTCAGGATCTCCGCCTGAGGCCTCTCCAGCAGAACTGAAGGCCTTATTTCCTTCTGCGTCAATTCGGCGGGTCTTGCTCCGTGTCCTCTGTGACCAAGCATGCTCCCGAATCACGCGAGAATCAACCTGAGAAGCTTCCTCGGCCACTAACTCTTCAATCGGCTTCACGGGGACAGTTTTATTAGCTGCTAACAACCACCTGTAGCTTAAGAAGGTGAGATTCAACTGCCGCTCAGCACTCGGGAGACTGAACTTAGCACCAGTACAGCCCGTCGAGCCCGAAGCTGCGGACGTGGATTCCCGACATAAAGCTGATCATAACCAAACTGGCGGGCGAATCGGCAGGGTAGATATGGCTCTATAAAACACTGATTCCTCACCCGGAAGGTCAGATAACCCGGCCTAATGTTCACTAGCCAATTAAAGCAGCCGATATCTAAATAAGTTTGATACTCCCTCGACTTCTCCTCATCAATCAAACCCTCGCCATATCGGCTGGAGAACTACGGAAAACAAGTGGAAAATGCCCAACACTTGTGGACCTGTAGCTGCTTTCTGATGTCAGGGAATCCTCGGCCCTCCCACTTGCCATTCTCAAGCAACTGTAGTAGGGGAACAGAGTGGTCTGTGGCGTTCGGTACCGACATCATATCAGAACGATGAAGGACGAACCAAGCCATCAAATAAGTATACGGAAGCTCCACCTTAATAGTAGGAATCTGAGNAACTACGGAAAACAAGTGGAAAATGCCCAACACTTGTGGACCTGTAGCTGCTTTCTGATGTCAGGGAATCCTCGGCCCTCCCACTTGCCATTCTCAAGCAACTGTAGTAGGGGAACAGAGTGGTCTGTGGCGTTCGGTACCGACATCATATCAGAACGATGAAGGACGAACCAAGCCATCAAATAAGTATACGGAAGGATTTGCCAAAAATCCTAAGTCAACGTCTGATACACGTTGCTGTTTAGTCTTTTCACAGGAGAAAGACGAAGTCTACGTATTCAATATCGTAGCACTAAAAGAGTTAACTCTTTTAGCATAACGTCACATGCGGAACGGACTTAAAACAATCCGCATGCTAGCCCGACTCAAACGGTAGTCGGTAAAGGCGCATCAAACCCGTTGATGGCTGAGGATTTGCCAAAAATCCTATAAATATGCGAGTCATTGACGCATCAACTTTATGAGTTGGTCTCGTGACTCGAGCATCCAACGACCTTGGGATAAGATCCATGCTCCAATTCCTTAAGAGCTTAAACCGTGTGTACTCCAGCAGACGTACGAGTATAAACTGTGTCAAATGCCGAACAGTGCATCATAATGAAGCCTGGACGCCGGACAACGCGTCGCAATGAAGCTCAAACGCCAGACAACGCGTTATAGATGAAGATTCAACGCAGTCAATCGATGATAAGTTCTGTGTTGAAGCAGCAAACTCGAGCCAAAAAGTCAAGAAATCAAGAATCGACTTCAAGTTCAAATTCCAACAACGGTCAGACAATAAATGCAGCACCGGAACCCCTACAGGCATTCTACAAAGCACTGAATAGCCTGAAGGAATTGAAGGAATCCAGAACAGAAGTCATTCCAGAGTCCCGTTACACCGACTGAAGGTTGGGACAATCACATCCAAAGTATTCCAGACTCTTCTATAAAAGAATGAGACTGAAATACTTTGGAGGGGGTATCTGTAGGCGTATAAAATTGCCTATAGGTCCCTTAGCACAGCTCGACGCCGATTTAACAAACGGACCACCGGGCGACGTATCCAAACAAGACCGTTAGCTCGCCAACGCTGAAGCCAAGCTATACGCAACGGAGCAGGTTAACGAGGCGACAAATCGCACCCAAGCATTGGAATGCATCCACTCGCACGCGGAATCAAACCAATGTTTAGGTGAATCACCGAGTCATCTAAACAAGAGCGAACTCGGATGAATCACGATCAAATCAACATCAATTCCGGACTCAAATTCAGAAGTTGGTTTACTGCCATATCAGGAACCCGACTCACTGCCATATCTGGAATCAAGTCAACAAGTCGTTGCCAAGTCAATCAACCACACAAGAGAACCAGAACCGGAAACAAAGGACGAAACGGACAAACACCCGGGGACTCGGCCGAAACCGAACCACCCCAGGGTGGCTCGGCCCAAGCCGAGCCACCCTGAGGTGGCTCGGTGGCCGAGCCACCCCAGGGTGGCTCGGCCAAGGCCGAGCCACCCTGAGGTGGCTCGGCCAAAGCCGAGCCACCCCAGGGTGGCTCGGCCAAGGCCGAGCCACCCTGAGGTGGCTCGGCCAAGGCCGAGCCACCCATGGGTGGCTAGGCTCAGAACTGTGCAAATGCACAGTTCTGAGTGCCTATAAATAGGCCTTGTGCTCATTTGTTTCAGAGGTTGGAAATTTTGGAGAGAGGCGAAGCCCTGCTGGATTGAAGACTCAGATCTAAAAAAGATCACAACTTTGAAGGCTTGGAGACTTGGACTTTCAGATCCGGTGCTCGGCGATCACCAACGCCAAATAAGGCAGGAGTTCGAGAGGATTGGATTTGAGATCTACACGATCACACTCCGGATCTAAGCTTGGTTCTTAGATCCCGAGATTCGAGCGGTTGTTTCCTTGGTGAAACAATCCCTCCCGGCTATTATTCCCTTGGTGGAATATTACCCGTCATATCGTGTAGATCCGACCGGATCGAGATCACGCGGTGGTCCACGGCAAATAACCCCGGCGCAGGCAAAGAACCCACCAAAGCGAGCGACCGCAAAACAGGAGCTCGCGATTAGTTCGACAAATAAGGAAAATTGTAATCTTTACTTTGTTTTCTTTGATTTTTCATTGTAACCGGATCTTATAAAAAGACCGGATCTTTGTAACGCATAAAGTTGTTAACTGAGATAGCAATGATATCAACAATGAAGAAAGCTACGATTTTTCCCGCGAACAATCTGGCGACCACAGTGGGAGCCAACAGCTTTACTGCCGAAGCTGTCGCGTCGCAGCCGCGGATCCCGATCCCGGTCGAGGAGGAGGTCGAGTACGAATTCGACCAACAAAAGTTCGAGGAGTATCTGTCATCCTCGTCCGAATCCACCTCCCCTCGCAAGTCCAAGTCTCCAAAGCTCTCTTCCAAGAGAAAACTTCGTTGGTACGAAGAAGTTGAAGCTGCCAACGAAGATCTCGCCCCGTTTGATGCCGAAGCTGCATCGGGTGAGATCTCTCCTTCCAACCAGGTCAGATCTGCTCTGGCCGAATCTTCCGTTGCCGAGGGCGTAGTGACTCTCTCAAAGAGAGCCCGCCAAAGGCAACGTCAGCGCCTTGCGAAACAAATCGCAAAGGCAATGGAATCTGTGGACGGGATCCGTTACAACACGGATCTGAAGAACAGAAGAGGCGAACGACCTCAACAACCAATGAATGGCAACTCCTCCAAGCCACCAACGAACGAATGGATCCGTGTCAAACGGAACCGTTCAACGCTGGAGGATCGCATTCAGAAGCGCCGCGCACTCTCAGCACAAGCACGAGCTCAAGTTCAAGAAGCCCGTAGAAGGTGGCAGAATGGAGTAGCCAAGAAATCACCACTAACTCACAAAATATGGAGGCCAAAGTCCAAAGTGGTGAGTCAGGCCGAGGATCGACCTTTACAGCCTTCAAAACGAGTTCAACCTCCCGAACCATCCCGAGGAAGGAGGTCAATCTTGGAGCGCCTCGGTCCAATTCCCGACGAGCGCAACGAAGTCCATGAACGCTCGGGCCCGATGAAGAGGCTCCGAACTAATCAACATGCTGGGGGTCGACACAACCCTCAACATGACAAAGAGTTTACGGCACCCAAGCGCACTACCTTGCGCATCGAAGTTCGGGAGCCCGCTGAGAATTCATGTCTACAAAGGCGTGTTTCGAGGCGAGTGACTCTCGGAAGTCCAAATAAGGCAGTTTGCTCTCAGAAGGAAACGTTGTCATCCGAGGATGATAACGTTATACCTGGGAAATCATGCCAACACGCGATAGGTTACTCCGATCAAATGGACGAGTTGTACTATCGTGCTGGGGGTACGAACAAAACAAGAAAAAGAAGCCCTCAAGGGCTCGAAACTCAGTGCCCATGTGCCAAGCTCATTCGGGTAGTACTGTCTCAATGCAACTGCATCAAGGGAGTCCCCGAGAGAATTTCAGTGTTCGAAAGGCTCGGCACCGAAACGCCAAAACCAAGGCATAGGCGCTTCCGGCAAAGAAGAACAGTGGTTAAGGATGGAGAATTTCCGAAGGTCACCGCCAACATGACCAGCAAAGAGACATCGACACAGATTGATCTCAAATCGTTTCTGGAAGCGTCCCGGCGTGTAACCCGTCTGCAGTCCGGAGCCATCGCACGAGGAACTTATGGTAGGGTTCGGATAAGATTGCCTTCGGAAGATGAAGAATCGGATTCCTGCTCTGCTGTCGCATCGGACAATACAGTGTCCAGCGAAGGACAACCCCGCGAGTCATTCATGATAGGCGCGGAAGAAATGGCCAAAATGCTTGAAGACGCTTTGGCTAAGCAGAAAGAAAGTTTTAAATTCGAGATGGAGACGGCCATGCAGCAGATGAGAGAGATGCATGAACAGCAAATCCAAGCATTCAGGAACCAACAAGGTGAACCAAGCCACCGTAACCAGGTTGCTCAGGAAAAGGAGCACGCGGATGGGGATGAAGCTCACAATGCCAATAACCCTCCCATCAATGCAGGGGGTGGTAGTGAGGATGCCAACGGGGATACAAGTGAAGACTTGAAGATCAAAAGCCTCGAGAGTAAAATCAATACGTTGCTGTCTGCTCAAGAGGTAAAGAAAACGGGCATTCCTTGTCCATACCCGAGGGAATGGGAATCAATCCCCTATCCGGCGAAGTTTAGTCTAATCAACTTCACGCCGTTCGATGGAAGGGGTTCCCCCACCCAGCATTTGATTTATTTCAAATCGCACCTGGGTGCTATCTCTGGGAACGAGCCTCTGATGGTGCGGTCATTCGTCGGCACTCTTCGCGGAGCTGCCTTCGATTGGTATCGTCGCCTCAAGCCAGGAAGCGTGAACAGCTGGGATGACATGGAGACGAAGTTCCTTGCAAATTTCTTCGACGACGACACCGAGATCTCTATCGGATCGTTGCTCGACGAGAAACAAAAAGACGGGGAGTTAGTCGACACCTTCGTCAAAAGGTTCCGGAACAAGGCGATGAATTGCCGGGACCCGATCACCGAGGAATTCATTCTCCAGACTTGCCACAACAACCTCGCATTGGACGTATTGGAGGCAATGGGGACAGCACCGTCTGACACTTGGAAGGATCTGAAGGTGCGCGGTGAACAAGCCGAACGCTTCCTTAAAAGGAAGAAGGCCGAAAGGAACCAACCGACGGTTAATCTGCTGGACTCAAACTTCGCTTCCCGTGGTAAGGGCAAAGCACCTGCAGCTGCTGGTGGTGCTAATCAAGCGTCACAACAGCAATCCCGAAGGCAGCAGAAGACTTCGGGTCCGAGACTCCAGAGAGAGTATTCCTTCAAGGACGAAGACGTTCCAACCATCTTCGAATCGCTCCTCGAAGGCAACAAGATCAAGCTACCACCTATCACGAATCAGGAGGAAGCTGATAACACTACGGACCCAAAGTACTGTGCATACCACAGAAGGGTTGTTCATCCCACCAAGGATTGCTTTGCTCTCAGGAATAGCATTCAGACCTTGGTCGAAGCCGGCGTTATAACGCTAAGGTAAGCCAAATAAAAACGGCAAAACTCCGACCGGTATAAGAGTATAAACTGCTTCCTGACACTCCAAAGAGTATACGAGTATAAACTGTTTCTCAATCCTCCGACCGGTATAAGAGGTTAAACTACTCCCTGATACTCCAATAGGTATATGAGTCTAAACTGTTTCCCCACTTTTGACGGGAAGTTCCTGGAGAATATTAAGCTAATATTCTTAAGGATAACCCGGTTAGTTAACTGATAATAATGTCCGAACCAGTTCCGCAGAGGAAACTGGGGGTGGACGATTTATGTAACGGGAAGTTCCCAAAACCACAGCAATGTAATGAATAAGGACTCCCATTCAAGTTCTCACTGTGTCTGTGCACTCAACACTCTCTCTGTTAGAGTCTGGACGTAAAGTTCCCGATTGGTCAAACCTTCTTACAGTTAGGACCACAGTCAAAATCCCCTCTCGATTCCTCCAATGAACGAGAGGTCCACTTTCAAATCGAGTGATCAAACCTTCCTACAGTTAGGGTCATCTCAAACTCCTGCTTGGTCAAACCTTCCTACAGTTAGGACCAAAACCACAATTCACTCTCGATAAATGAGAAATTCGTCTTTAGTTCGGTAATCAAATCTTCCGACAGTTAGGGTTATCTGAATCTTTTCGATTCTCGGAGTGGAGATCCCACTCTTAGTTTCACCTTTCCGGATTCTGGGGTGGAGATCCCACCTCGAGTCTCCTTTCCAGCTGAAGATAGAATATAAAATGGATAATCAATCCTTCCGACAGTTAGGGTTATCTGAATCTTTTCGATTCTCGGAGTGAAGATCCCACTCTTAGTTTCACCTTTCCGGATTCTGGGGGTGGAGATCCCACCTCGAGTCTCCTTTCCAGCTGAAGATAGAATATAAAATTATTCTTCCTCAGTGTCGGGAGATAGAATATAAAATTCTTACTCTCCTATTTCGGGTTCGTCTTTGCCCCAAGAGAAGACACCACCTTTTTCAAATCCCAAAATCTGTGCCTCACAGGTACANNNTTGTGACAGGTTGTTATTAATAACACCATAATCCATGCCTTACACGCATGGGGAATTTCATCCTGAATCCTAAGGAAGGATATGCCGACGCCTAACACACGTCGCCGGTTTAATCTTTTTTCGTAGAAAAAGACACCAGAGTTCGATTCTGGGGTATTTTATCCCGAAGCCTAAGTAGGGATAAGTCAGCGTCTAACACGCGTTGCCGGGTAGTCTATTCCCGTGAGAAAGACGAAGTCTATGTATTCAAAATCATAGCACCTTTTCCTCTGTCTTTGCTCGACATCATAGCCCAAAGTCTCAGAGAATTCACTCTCTTAGCACAACGTTACATGCGGAACGGATTTAGACAATCCGCATGCTAGCCCGATTCAAACGGTAATCGGTAAAGGCTTATCAAACCCGTTGATGGCTGGGGGTTTAGCGAAGCCTATGTATTCGACATCATAGCCCAAAGTCTCAGAGAATTCACTCTCTTAGCACAACGTTACATGCGGAACGGATTTAGACAATCCGCATGCTAGCCCGATTCAAACGGTAATCGGTAAAGGCTTATCAAACCCGTTGATGGCTGAGGGTTTGCCAAAAATCCTATGAGTATTATGGTCAATCATTTCAAATGGAATGAGGAATCATGATAAAGATAAAGATAAAACCATTTCCACTAAGAGGATCAAAAGTCAAAATATTCAGTAAATCAAATCATACATCAAACCCATGGCTAAGAATCTGCTGACCTTCACAGCAACCTCCTCTGTCTCAACCAGCTTCTGCTTCAAGGACTTCAGCTCATCAGATAAAGAAGTGTGGGCTTGCTGATCCTGTATCTTTGTCATCTGAAGAATACTCAAAGTCTCCTCTTATTCACGGAGTTCTCTTCTGAGCTGGTCTATCTTGGTCTCACAAGAGGTAATGGAAAAATCAAGCTTGTCGAGTGAAGATGATCTAATAGCAAGGTTAGCCTCAACTCGGTCTACCCGGTCCCGCTGCACCTGAATCTCGAGCTCAATCTAACAGCAAGGTTAGCCTCAACTCGGTCTACCCGATCCCGCTGCACCTGAATCTCGAACTCAGCAAGAATTCGAGTATCACGCCATGTCTGTAAGCGAGTATCCAACTCGGCAGTAATGAATGAAGAGGCACCTGCATCCCGGAGCTCGCGAAACATCTGAAGCTCATGTTCTAGGCAGTCAAGATCATCAACTATAGCCTTCGCCAGATCCGGGTATCCTGCATCCCTTATTGAATTTATCCTAGAATCAAGGAATGGCTTAAACTGGTGAAGGGAAAGTCCGCAGTGGAAGAGTTTGCCAAGCATTTAAATTGGTGAAGGAAAAGTCCGCCGTGGAAGAGTTTGCCAATCATAGTATTCACGAAGGAGAAGAAGGAACAGACTTCTATACAGATGACGATCTTCTCAGGGTCATTGTCTGATAACAACTCCTTCACGAGGACATGAAGCCGAGAAGAAAGCCCTACACAAAAAGGAGAAATTCGTCAAAAGCCTTAATGAGGAAATAAATGACATTTCTCAGTTGCTTAATTTATACCTCCTTCCCCTTGAGTCACTGGGGGTAGTGGTCAACAGGATCAGTCTCGACAAAAGCTTCTGTCAAACACAAAACGGAATTCTCAGATTCATCACATTATAGCTGCATTAGTCAAAAAATTGGCTAGTCCTATAATTAACTTGAGAAGAGACACGTACCTTCAAAAGGACCATCCTCGGGATTCTCAGGGAGTGTAGACTCAGGAAACATATCTTCAGGTATTTGGTCATCAATCTGAGGAGAGCCATACATGAAGTGGAGCATAGGAGTGTCCACGAGCAAACCTTCCTCGTCGAAATCATCAGTAGAAAAATCTGACACAAGAAAATATGAGTGCAAAAGGAGAATAAAGAGACTACGACCAATGGAAGTGAGTTACCTCTCATGGGTATGTTAGCCTCTCTATTCCCAAGATCCACATTTGCCTCCTGCAAGTTATCTAATAGAGCAAGAAGCATAGAGACAATTAAGGGAGGCACGAATTCTGAATCGTTCAACTCCTTTGTTTGCCATCTAAAGGGTATATTGTCAATGGTAGATGTACCTGGATTCGTTGAATCGGGTCCTACATTGATAGTCTCCCTAACGTCGGCAGCTTCTGCAGGCTTCTCTACCTGGTGCGGTGAGTCAGGCTCACCAGAAGATACAAAAATCAATGAACGGAGCGCAGGATCGACACTATCTCGCGCACTTCCTCCGCTGCTCCGGCGTGCATGAATGGAAAAGGCATGAGCCTGAGAGATCTAAACGATCAAGAGAATGGTCTTATTAGAGTAGATGTTACCTCCATTCTAGCAGAATCGTCACAGCCAAATCCATGTCAGATCAATTTGGGGCTCGCGGATCTGGCACGCAGGTTGCGGACGTAGTTTCTTCCTGCCTAGTTAAAGTGGAGCATACAGTTGAAGGGTCTTACCCGATGTAAAGGAGGAATTCTTCTTCTACGTCCGTCACCCCCCGCTCCGCTGTCCTGCTGTTGAAACAATCAGAGTAGTTGGTACAGGACTATACAATTTCTGAAATGCAGAGGGAGTAAGATTAGGTGACTAACCTCGCTCAAAATATTTCCTCGTTTAGTCTTCAGGAGTCTCCGCGCTGAGGCGTCTGCTCAGCAGTAACTGAAGCCTTATTTCCTCTGCGTCAATTCGGGCGGTCTTGCTCCGTGTCCTCCTGTCAAGCATGCTGCCAGCGATCACGCGAGAATCAACCCTGAGAAGCTTCCTCGGCCACATGCTCTTCAAATCGCTTCACGGGGGACAGTTTCTATTAGCTGCTTAACACCACGCTGCAGCTTAAGAAAGGTGAGATTACAATCTGGCGCCTCAGCACGTCAGGGAGCACTGGGAACTTAGCACCGCCAGGCAGCCGGCGTCATGGTCCAGCCGAACCATGCACGAAGACCGTCCGCAAACCGGTCCGGTTGTAGTCCGAGCTGCTTGACGTGGATTCGCGGACATACAGCTGATATAACCAAGACTGCGTGGGGCGATTCGTGCAGGGAGTAGTATATGGCTCTTATAAAGCACTGATTCCTCACCCGGAAGGTCAGATAACCGGCCTAATGTTCAGCTAGCCTAATTAAAGCACGATATCTAAATGAGTTCGCATACTCCCTCGATTCTCACTCATCAATCAGACACTCGCCGTATCGGCTGGAGAACTACGGAAAACAAGTGGAAAATGCCCAACACTTGTGGACCTGTAGCTGCTTTCTGATGTCAGGGAATCCTCGGCCCTCCCACTTGCCATTCTCAAGCAACTGTAGTAGGGGAACAGAGTGGTCTGTGGCGTTCGGTACCGACATCATATCAGAACGATGAAGGACGAACCAAGCCATCAAATAAGTATACGGAAGCTCCACCTTAATAGTAGGAATCTGAGCCGGCGATTCACTTTCTTTCCATGTAAAAGCACTAGAAATCTGTCGAAGTCCTCGATGAATGTTAGCCACCATCACCGGAAGAAGCGAAAGTTCCTTTTTGTAGGCAAGTTGAACCGCTGGGTAGAGCACTTCCAATGGCAAAGCGTCACCGGACTGATACGGGACCACGCATTTCTTTAACCAGATGGCGAGGTAACTGGCAAGAAGGGTCATCGGCCGAATCGGTGTGGTCGCATGCCATAAGAATGATTTAAACTTGGTCCCTGCAGGAAAGCCACTCTCAGGACTGCTAATGGTATAGGAATGAGCGTCAATCTTCTTCAGTAGACTATTAACCCCTGAAGGAGTGAGTGGTGCCAGCTCACAAATAGCCTCGCCAGAATTGCTCTCTAGATTTCGGAACAAATAAGACGCGAACTGCTTCAGGCTCACATATGATTTAGTCCTCTTCGCTAAAGGCTCAGACTGCGCCAAAGCAATATGATAGTGACATGTGAGATTCCATAAGGTCTCGTAGCGGTCGGGCATGCGATCCTTCAGCTGACTCAATTCATGGTTGGAAGGAAAGTACTCCTGATATAACATCTGACCCATGGGAAAACCAGAAATCTTGTGCATCTCATGGAGAGCCAAGCCCAACTCTCCGTGCCTAGTCAGAAAAGTGTTCGAATCCGGATTATAGAGCTCGTACAAAGCGAAGAAATGCTTCGCGCTGACAGGGAAGCCATACATGGAGGCACGAACGACTGCATATAGACCACAAGCGTGTAACTCCTCACTCCATCGGCTTAAGACGTATTTCGTCATGCGAGTCCACCAAAGCTTGTCTAAAGAATTGACCCAGCCATAAAATCTATGGCGCGCCGCAGGCATCTCCCATCCTAAGTCAGCGAGGCGATTCCTCAACGTAGAAACAGAGGCAAGAAACTCGTTGCGCGGCGGTGCATCTAGTCCCAGTACTCCAGGACGCAATCCAACAATATGATTCCTGCTCGAACCTGGAGCTGCCTGATGAGTGATATAGCCACAGTGAATGCTCTCATGCTCCTCCGTCAAGCGCCACGACATCTCCCGTTTCACAGCCTGGCGCCTGAGCTCAGTCAACGAACGGTGTCGAGAAATCTTCGGCAGATATATGAAACCACCGCTATTCTTATGAAGCCATTGCTCGGCGTCAATAAACACTGCATCCGGATCTCTGACAGAGTCGCCAAATAAAAAGTCAGTCTTCCTGAGAGACTGAATAGAACTGGCATCCTTCACGAAAGGCGCATCCGTAATCAACTGTCGAAGAGCTCGATGTCCACCTTCCTTCACCACTTGGGCAACCTCTGTCGACGTGCCCAAAGCAAACTGAGGAGAATAATACTCGTCACGACGTCCGTCCACTGCATGAGATGAGAACGCTCTAGAGGGATATTCCATTGAAAACAAGCAATTAAGTGTTTGTTAGTCTCAGTTATAAAAGGAAGTTGAACTCATCTTACAAATGAATAAGATAGAGTTACTGCCTTATAAAGGGTAAGACGATTTGGCCACATTATGCACTTATAAGGTAGGATATATCAAAAATATATACCTGCCTTATAAGGCACAATGCAGCGTCAAAACGCCCCCTTTATTTATTATGAGATATGGTTTTGACCAAGCAAAACCCATCTTTAAAGCGTCAATCCTCACCAAAGAGAATCAAGGCTCTTCCCGATTGTCTCACCTAGGAGAACAAAATGGGAAAAATGACTAATTTGCAAATTTCCAAATACGCCAAAAAGAGCTCACCAGCATACGAGGGAAGTACGCCATCAGCCGGCACTGTAGGAGAACGACCTCTCGGGACACGCGACATGATGATCTGCAAAGTAAATCAAGGGGTCAGATACAAATAAAATTTTAGTTAGGGTGACAAACTCTAACCCTAAATTTTATCCCCTCTTTATTTTAATTAAATCCTTCAGACCTCCAAATTTTACCCCCTCGAAAACCCTCATATGCAATCCCACAAATTCATGTACTAAATTAAACATGAAATATGCCAAATTATGGAGGATTTACCTGAGGAAAAGCTCGAGGATCCGACAAAAAATTAGATCTTGAAAGAGGCTCAAACCACGTGCTCGAGGGGCCTGAGAGAAACTTTAAATATGGAAATTTTAAGGGATTTCTCAGTCTAAGATCAAAAGGAATGATGGACCTAAGACAATTATGAAGATTTGAGGGAGAAAGGATGCAAGAGGGAAGAGAAAAGCAAAAAAGAAGGGGAGAGGGTGGCCAGCCCTAGAGAGGAGGAAAAGAGAGGCTTTTATAGGTGAACCAGCCTTGAACCAGACCGGACCAGGTTGAACCAGACCAGACTAGTCCAAATCAGTTCAAAAGGGGCTGAACCAGGCCAAACCAGGCTGAACCAGGCCAAACCAGACTAAACTAGACTAGACCAGGATGAACCAGTCTGAACCAGTCTTGAACCAGTCCTGAACCAGCCTTGAACCAGGTTGAACCAGTCTGAACCAGCCTTGAACCAGAATTCAAATTGAAGCTGAACCGAGCATCGAAACAACTTCAAATCAACCGAGGGTTCAGTCCTTTGTTTATTCTTTCCTCTCCCACACATTCGGAAGGGTCGGAAGATTTTTTGAGCCTAATCACTGCCCTTTTTTTGGGTCATTATTAGGCTGGTTCGGCTCATTCGGACATGAAAAATACTCCAATAAGGTATACGAGTATAAACTATTCCCTATTTTTGGTTGAAAAGTTTCTGGAGAATATTTTTCTAAAAATATTCTTAAGGATAACTCAACAACACTTCGTCGGACAACGCGTCGCATATATGGACTCAACGTCAACAATCGATGGCCAGTTCTATGTTGAACCAACAAGCACGAGCTAAAGATCAGAAAATTAGGAATCGACTTCAAGTTCAGAATTCCGACAATGGTTAGACAATAAATGCAGCACCGGAACCCTTACAGACATTCGACGAAGCACCGAATAGCTTGAAGGATTAAAGGAATCAAGAACAGAAGCCATTCCAAGGTCCCGTTACACCGACTGAAGGTTGGGACAATCATATCCAAAGTATTCCAGACTCTTCTATAAAAGAACGAGGCTGAAATACTTTGGAGGGGGTATCTGTAGGCGTATAAAACTGCCTATGGGTCCCTTAGCACAGCTCAGCATGGTGATTCGACAAATCAACGAACCGTCGGGCGACATATCCAAACACGAGCGTCAGTCCACAACACCGAAGCCAAGTGACACGCAACAAAGCGGATTAACGAGGCGACGAGGTTAACAAATCGCACGCAAGCAACGGAATGCATCCATTCACGTGAGGAATCAAGCCAACGGTTCGGAGAGTCAACGAGTCATCCAAACAAGAGCGATTCGAACCCAAACACCAAGGCGGATTTACTGCCAAATCAGGATCCAGACTTCCAATCAGAGTTCAGATCAACGACGATATGGAGTTCTGCCAAATCAGGATCCGCGACACCAAAATCAGAGTCCAGATCAACAATAAAACTTGGGATACGCGCCGGAACGGACGCAACAGCGAAACCCGGCCAAAAACCAAGCCACCAAGGGTGGCTCAGGTGGCCGAGCCACCCAGGGTGGCTCGGATAAGCCCAAGCCCACCCCAAGGTGGCTCGG
Organism: Asparagus officinalis; assembly: GCF_001876935.1. NCBI lineage: Eukaryota > Viridiplantae > Streptophyta > Magnoliopsida > Asparagales > Asparagaceae > Asparagus > Asparagus officinalis. Next base: position 88,872 of record NW_017972277.1, read on the forward strand.
CCATGGCCGCAGCCACCCAAAGGTGGCTCGGGGCAGCCACCCCATGGGTGGCTCGGCATTCGGCCGAGCCACCCAGGGGTGCGCCGAGCCACGAGCCACCTCAGATCTGGGGCCCAGCATCCGCTTTCAGAGGCTATAAATAGAGAGGGAGCGTTCATTTTTCAAGGGTTGAATTTTTGGAGGCGAAGCTCTGCTGGTTGAAGGCTCAAAACTTAAAAAGATTGAAGCTTGGAAAACTTGGACATATCAGATCTGGTTCTTGGCGATCATCCACGCCAAATAAGGCAGGAGTTCGAGAGAGATCAGATCTGAGATCTACACGGCTATCCTCCGGATCAAAACTTGGTTTTTGATCCCGAGAAGAGTCTCGATTTCGCTTGGTCGATTTCGATTACTAGGACGATTATTTCCTTGGTGAATTAATCCCCCCCAGCTATTATTTCTTTCGCGAAATAATACCCGTCATATCGTGTAGATCCGACCGGATCTAGATTGCGCGGTGGTCCACGGATTAACCCCGGCGCAGGCGAAGAACCCATAAAAGCAAGAGACCGCAAAACAGGATCTTGCGATTCGTTTGAAAAAGGAAAGTTGTAATCTTTTTATTTTTTTCTTTGATTTCGTTGTAACCGGATCTTATAAAAAGACCGGATCTTTTATAATCGAAAAACAATTACTCGAGAGAACAATGAATTCAATGAAGAAAACAATTTTTCCAACACTAAGGAATATTTTTGAGACGGGAACAACAACATTCTTTGAGGATGTTGAGTTTGGGGGGAGAAATAAGGTCAGAGACATTGTTTTTGAGGAGGAATTGGTTTTAGATCCAATCGATACAGTTACTTTTAACAATATTCAGGTTACTATACTTGTTGTTGCTCAAGAAGTAAATCCGAAACCTCAAGATGACAATGTTGAACAACTCCCTGTTCCAGAAGAACAAACTCAACAACCTCAAGAACTAGTGTCATTAAGGAGATCCACGAGAGAAAGGAGAAATACTATTTCAGATGATTATATTGTATTTCTCCAAGAACATGAGGAAAGTAATGGAATGTTGAAAGATGATCCAATCAACTTCCTTTAGGCCATGAAAAGTTCTAACTCTCAACAGTGGATTGATGCCATGAATGAAGAGTACAAGTCTATGCAAGACAATAAGGTTTGAGAACTTGTCCCATTGCCAGAAGGTGCAAAACCAATTGGTTGTAAATGGATTTTTAAAACCAAGCAGGATACAAATGGTAATGTGGAGAGGTATAAGGCACATCTTGTAGCTAAATGCTTTACTCAAAAGGAAGACGTTGATTATACAGAGACTTTCTCTCCGGTTTTATCGAAAGACTCTTTCAGAACAATCATGGCACTTGTTGCTCATTATGATCTTAAGTTACATCAGATGGATGTTAAGACTGCATTTCTCAATGGCGATATTGATGAGATGATTTATATGGTGCAACCAGAAAACTTTGTGTCAGGAGACCCAAAGAATATATATGGTTTGCAAATTAAAGAAATCCATCTATGGACTCAAGCAAGCTCCTCGTCAATGGTATTACAAGTTTCAACAAATAATTATCTCGTTCGGTTTTGAGATGAACATTGTTGATGACTGTGTATATCACAAGTTCAGTGGGAGTAAGTATATTTTTCTGGTTCTATATGTCGATGACATATTGCTTGCCACTAATGATATAGGCATGTTACACAAAACCAAGAGATTTCTATCAAACATTTTTGAGATGAAAGATCTTGGGGACGCCTCTTTTATATTAGGAATCCAAATACATCGAGATCGCTCTCGGGGTATTCTTGGATTATCACAAAAGAGTTATATCAATAAAGTACTTAAAAGGTTTGGCATGTAAGACTGCAGACCAGGAGACACCCCTGTGGCTAAAGGAGATAAGTTTAGTCTCAATCGGTGCCCTAAAGGCAACCTTGAAAATTAGAAAATGCAGAAGATTCCTTATGCTTCGGCTATAGGAAGTCTAATGTATGCTCAGGTATGTATGCATCCAGAGATTACATACATTGTTGGGATGTTAGGCAGATACTTAAGCAACCCTGGTATGGAATATTGGATAACAGTCAAAAGGGTTATGAGGTATCTTCAAAAAATAAAAGATTATATGCTCACATACAGAAAATCAGAACAGCTGGAGGTCATTGGGTACTCTGATTCTGATTTTGCTGGATGCCAAGATAGCAGGAAGTCTACATCAGGCTATATTTATATATTAGCAGGAGGAGCTATATCATGGAAAAATGTCAAACAAATACTTGTAGCTTCCTCCACTATGGCTGTGAAATTTTGTCACGGGACTGCGCATTTTGGAAAATGTGAAAAGACCAATAAGGTTATATTATAACAATAAATCCGCAGTAATATATTCCAATAACAATAGAAGCTCAACTAAGTCAAAACATATTAACATTAAGTTCCTGGTTGTGAAAGAAAGGGTACAGAGTGGACAGATATCCATAGAGTACATTGGGACAAACTCCATAATAGCAGATCCTCTTACTAAGGGATTGCCACCCAAGGTCTTTCATGAGCACACCGCTCATATGAGTGTGGTGATATTAGAGGATACCATGATTTAGTAGGAGTTCGTAATTTTTGGTGCTTTGTATTTGGTTGTATTATTTGATCAGAATAAAGTATTTAGTTAAGACACTCTGTTACATTATGTTTGGTTTTGACCTCACTAAAGTAGGACCAGTTGAAAATAGACATGTACTGATCACATTGCATGTAATTTTTCATGCTGCACATCCATGATCGATCTATGTTGTTTGATTGTATTAGTATATGTGACCATTGATGGGTCGAGTCACGATAAATATGACGAAGGCCGCTTTGATCCTATATTGATATAGTCAATGGACGAGATTGTTCGGAAATACCTTTTCAGTGATAGCAATTTTGAGCTCATAAGGTTATACACAATTTAAGGAATCATATGGTGCCCAAGTGGGAGATTGTTGGATTTAAATCTAATTAAATCTAATTGTGGGCACATATGATTAATCAATGTGTATTGCTATCTTTAAGGATAACCCACTTAAAGTGATTAATCAATTTGGGTTAATGGGTATTTAAATAAATCATGGGGTTATATGTGCAGATACCAGATTGTAATTATAATTTGATGAGGGGTCAAATTATAAATGTACAACACCTATATATATGGGGTTATGGTCCCTAATCTAGTTAATTTGATGAGGGGTCAAATTATAAATGTACAACACCTATATATATGGGGTTATGGTCCCTAATCTAGGGTTAGCCACTCTCATTCTCTTATCCCCATCTAAAGAGATCCATAAGGGAGAAACCCTAAGGTTAGAAGATCATCAAAACCCTAATTAGGTTTTCCTCAATGGATTCAAGTATATGCTTCCGCACCTTTTGATTTTTATTAATCTCTTTGAATTAATCATGGCTTTATGATTTAGATCTCAAATATTAGATCCAACACAACTCAAATGTTAATGGCACAATTTAAAATTTTGCTTCCGTGCAAATTGGTGCAGGTTCCCGTGGAGATAGCTACAGCGGAGAACATTCCGTGATAAACACTATGCCCTGTCCCGCAACCTGAATATCCTATTCACCCAATGCATGTTGAAGTAGACGATGATGGCTTTACTCCTGTAATGACTAAGACTATGAAGAAAAGGATGATGAAATCACCCTCAGTCCAAGTTCCTATTCCTAATACTCAAAAGCTTAATGCAAACATGAGGAGTGCCCCCAGTATTGTTATCCGTGAGGATCCTAGCTAAGATACCCTTAACAATAAGGAAAAACCACCCACTTTTCATGTTGGAAAGGGTAAGGGAGTGATGAAAAAAAGCATAGATTTCTCTTCAGTTGAAATGAGGCGCTATGTTGCTCAAACGCATTCCCCTCATATTGGATGCTCTCGAGACATGGAGGCATTTGGAGCAAGTTCTTATGATAGGGAATTCCCTCATCTTCAATTGCCCAACCCTCAACAACCAAAAAGCCCTATCAAGAAGGAAAGTTTTTTAAAAACACCAAGTAGTGAAGTGCCTGCCCCAGTGCAACAAGTTCAAGTTAATGACCCCTCAAGGGAGACGTCAGAGCAATGTTCTACAATACCCTCTGCTATTCTCCTAGGCAGGCCTAGAGTGAGGCTCTCGCCAAAATGATGCTCCACGTTCTTAGCACTATCAATTCTATTTAGGTAAACCGATAAGTTATGAATCTAAATATGATTCAAACCTTATCTTCTTGGGGCCATATGTCTGAGTCAAATGAAGATCACTGGGAACGAAGACAATCTCCGCGGTATCATTATGTAGAACCAACTCATTATGAGACTGGAGGACGATACTTCTTCGGACATCATATACAACGTGTCATGCCTCAAAGAAATGAAAGGCAAGATACTCCTATTTATAAATATTATGAAAGCACCCACCATCAGCATCGGTATTATCAACAACCAACTCATCACTATGAACCAGCATTGACCCCAGGAGGGTATTGTGTAGTGACACGATGATTGACGACTAGGAAGTATCGACTGCTTTTATAAGATAGGGCAGACCAAGAGAAACTTGATGAACTCCTACCTTCGAGGCAACAAATGAGAGGAGAGGATTTGGGAGAGGGAGGGGGGAGGTGGTTGCCTATTTGTGAGGCAGAAGAGAGAATAGTTAAAAGAGAGAATTTTTGTGATAAATGTTCTCTTACATTTTTTGTAAATAAACCCACGAAAGTGATACATTTGTTAAGCGATATTCTAAGGATTTCCAAATTCTAACCATTTTAGAATTTTTTTAATTGTGATATGATACTTTTTAAAAACTAAAATCTATATAAAATTCAAATTCAAACCTATCGAAAAAATCTCTAAATCTTGGTAACTAAAAATAAGGCACGATTAAATTTGGTGATATATAAAATAATTGTGCATCATAATTTCTCATAGTTAATTGTATTGAATGATAAAGATTGATTTTAGGTTAACGGTTAAGATAAAGTAAAATTGAAAATATACAATTGAGATCTTTGTCCACGTTTCAAAAGGTTTTGTGAGACAAAAGGATGGCGTGTCACGATATGGTGAGTTCTTTTTAAAGTCATTTGATTTTCCTTTGAATATCCACTAATTAAGATGTTATTAGTGACACCAATTATAATCGCCACATCTTCTCTCTTTTGTGCTTTATTTGGATGTGAGTAAATAAGGGGTAGGGGAATGAAGGTAAATAGCTCAACCTTGCTTCTGAGTTTTTTTTTGAAAGGGAATATAGAGAAAGGAAAGTAACAAAATTTACATCCTCCAACCTCCATTCTATATAATTTGGTTAATTCCCAAATTGGGGTGTAGAGGAGGTGAATTGTTGTGCACCATCATGATATAAATCCAAAGGCTAAGAAATGATTCATCTTCATTCCCTTCGCTAAACTCTCAAACATGATCCTCTTCGTTAATGAACTCCCAAACATAGCCTTGAATCCATCTGGCACTGCTCTTTTTTCTATGGGGGAAAAAGTCTATTTTAATTTATTCTTCCAAATCTTAACTTCCCACCTATCCATCACCCAAAACCCCTCCATTTGGAGGTCAAGTCTTTCATATAGACTTTTCTCAACTCAATCACCATCAAAAAGTCCACACCAACTATAGAACTAGAAAACAGCAATTACAAAGACCCAATTTGGCCTTCTAACCCCCTCCAGCAAGTAATTCCAATTTTCCCAACTGAACCTTCTATGAAATTACAAAAGACCCATATAAGCTCAACGGTCTAATCTTCCCTCCGCCGCTTTTTTATCTTTTTCTGCAGACCTGTTCGAATTAATTAGAACTGCAAAAGATTCAACTTTACACAAATAAAAAAAGTCCTCTTTCTAATTTCCTATCACCTTCTCTCCATTAGCCCGCTTCAACGTCGTGATCTACGCGTGACAGAGAGAAGGACCTCTCTCTGAAACTTTCAATCTCGGGTAACTAACTACTTTATCTATTAATCCCAAATGGGTATCGATTATTTTCATCAAGCGCTCTTGTTTTTGGGCTAGGGCTTGCTGTTTCGATCTTGCTCTTGTTTTGGCAAAGTTGGGGGAGTTTTACTTCATCAGTTCCCAACTGTTTTGGTTCTTGGAGAGATTACCCATCTGGTAATTTTTGGTCCTTGTTTGACTTTTCAGTTCAAAATTGGATCTTGATGGGTTTTATGTATTGGGGTCTGCTTTTTTTGCTTGGAACTATACCTTTCTTGGAATAGTTGGCCTCCTATGAGTTAGGGCTTGTAGTTTTATCGTTTCCTTTTAGGTCTTGAAGTTTATTTAGATGATTGGGCTGCTGAATTTGTTGGCTTCTGATGCTTGATAAAGTTTTTCTATAGCATCTAGTCATGAATCTTCAAGAAAAGTTGCAAGAAAGCTATTTTCTTCATGTTTCTCATCTTTTTTGCAATTGTTTCACTTTTGTCAGCCTTGTAAATTCTGCCCCCTAATAGTTTTTGGTTTGTTTTTAGTCTTCTATTCAAGTTATTTTATTTTAATAATTTCTTGAACATTTATTTGATCTGATTCTTTTATCTACCAATTGCGATGTTTGAGGGCTGTGGGGTTTCTCCCAATTTGCCCCTCCTTTGCGCACTATGGTTATTACTTTATCTCTATGCTTTTCATAATTTTGCTTGCTTCGAGAATATTCAACTCTTTAATTAGCTTTTTACGTTACTGTTATTTTATTTGATTTGATTTATTATTTTTTTTCCATGTCTTCTATTCTTTGTATAACTGCTGTCTACATTTTGAGCACAATTTTCCATTACTGATTTATGTATGATCATTACTTTATGGAGTCTGTGGACAATTTCATCTAGTCTGTGTTTATAAGATTCTTACAAACTTTATGTTACTTGGTAAAGTCTTGATAGTAGTTAATTTTTCATCGTCCATGGCACTTCCTTATGCCGCTCTTAATATTTTGCAATCTATAGTTTATGAATTGCATTCCCTGCCCGTCGCTAAACTGTAAGAGGTTTTCTTAATAACTGCAATGTTATGTGTTCGAATTTCCGTTATATTCTCTGACATTCTGGTTTAATCTTTTATGCCTCTCCAATTTGGTCTTTAATTTGCTCCAGTGCTTCTTTGATATCTTTTCATGTCTACCTAATTCGTTAGTTGATTTTCTTATAAAAGTCGTGAGTACTCATGACAGTTCCTGATAAAATTATCAGGTACCATAATTGTATCACAGTTCAGAGCTCGGCATCAGCTTTTATATATTAATCAGTCTCATTAGCTTCGTATTGCTATCGGCATGTCCAAAATGACTTCGTCTAAGGTTTATACGCAACGCTCAGGTGAACCTAGTCTTTCTAGATCCAACCCTTTTGATTCAGATTCAGAAACCAAGCTGAATTCTAAACCTCCAAGGACTTCTTCTGCACCCGTATTAAGCCAAGGAAATCAAGGAAATTGGGTTCCATCGTCTTCTTATTCTGCTGCTAGAAACAAGTATAAGAATGATTTCCGTGACTCCGGGGGTTTGGAGAATCAATCAGTCCAAGAACTAGAAGGCTATGCTGTATATAAGGCCGATGAGACTACACAGAAGGTAAATGGTTGCTTGAGAATTGCTGAAGAAATTAGAGAGGATGCGTCTAGGACTCTTGTTAACTTGCATCAGCAGGGAGAGCAAATCACACGCACGCATGTCACAGCTGCCAATATTGATCAGGACCTTAGTAGGGTAAGCATCTTTAAGTTTGTTCTTTCTTTTATCTCTATTGTGGATGTGTGGATAGTGAATAGTAGTCTATTGTAAATGGCATGTTACCATTCTTATCTAAGGATCTTGCATTAAATTTCATTGTCCAAATAGTGTTTCACCTTCTCTATGTACTATATGGAAATATATGACCCCACAACCTGCAAAAAACTGCATATGAGGGCATGTCATTACCAATAGACATTGGTATGAACATGTCATCATTTTCATCTAAGTAATAACTAGCTCAACTCAGTGTTTATATTATTATTATTTTGAATGGAAGTCACATCTTGGTCTAGAACCTAGGACATTCCATGACCCAACCCCATATACTGTAACCACTGTGCTAGGCCTCAACGCATTAGCTCAACTTCCTCCATCATAATTTGATTGAAGTGATGCAATTATGAATTTATATAATAATAACCATTTTGAACAATGATATCTTACAGTTCGAAGGTTTTAATACATCACTTTTCTGGCTACAATTTCTACAGAGGTTACCACTTCTGTTTTCTACCTTTATAGCCTAATTCAGAATCCAAAGGTGCCATTTCATTGAGGTTCTTCACAAGAAAACTAATAAATTAGTACGCATCACATTTCTGCTTATACTAAAACTTGAATAGTATTAGCACCTAATAAACTTGAATGGCGAGCTCCCCTTCATTCATTAAATTACCAAAATAAGAAACTTGCTTTTCTTCCACTACTACGACATCAAGCTTTGTTTCTTCTTCTTTGAAGCTGATCTTTATTATGAGAAATAATAATTACATTATATAGTCTCAGTCTTGAGGGGGAGCCTCATGCAATGGTAACATTGCTGCCTTATGACCTGGAGGTCACGGGTTCAAGTCTCAGAAACAGCTTCTCTGCGTGTGTGTGAGGGTAAGGTCGTGTACATCTGACCTTCTCCAGAGCCCACAATGGTGGGAGCCTCGTGCATTGGGCCACCCTTTTTTAGTCCCAGTCTTCTAATAATGATGTTTTAGGAGCTGTGCTTCCTGCTGTGGTTTGGGGATGTAAATTACGATTTGCTTCTCTGTCATTGGATGTCTGCAGTGCAGCCTAAAAATATTTATAAACTTGTAAAATTGGATTAATGGCCCCTGAGAACTGCATTCATCTTCCATGAGGTACGTGGTAATCGACTGAGGTTCAGCTGATAACTATGATTGTTTCTACTTTCGTGATTCAGATTTATGTTATCTATCATTCTTATCTAGAGTGAATATTGGTGCCTGCAAGAACTTCGAAAAGCTCTATCTGAGGTGTTCTCCCTAGATTTTCCCTCTGAAATACAGGCCTTAAAGAGGTTCAGTGGTTGAGCTGTGACATCTTATGAATTCTTGTGCCGGTTGTCCGTACCATACCTAGGGGTGTCCAAAAAGCCGGCCGGCCCGGGCCCGGCCGGGCCGGAACCCGGCGGTCGTCGGCCCGGCCCGGAACAGTGTTTTTTTTATTTTTTTTATTTTCTTATTTTCTTATATGTATAATATATGTATATATAAAATATATGTATATGTGTGTGTATATATATATATATTTATATAATCC
>NW_017972277.1:98216-113787 GCF_001876935.1 Asparagus officinalis
CCCAGCCGGGCCGGAACCCGGCCCGGAAACCCGGGCCCGGGCCCGGTCGTCGGCCCGGCCCGGAACAGTGTTTTTTTTATTTTTTTTATTTTCTTATTTTCTTATATGTATAATATATGTATATATAAAATATATGTATATGTGTGTGTATATATATATATATATATATATATAATTTATATATATATATATATATATATACTCTCTCTTAGTATATAATTATATATAAGTATACTCTCTCTTATATAAGTATATATATGTATAAGTATGCTCTCTTAATATATGTATAAGTATATATAAGTATACAGTGTACACTCTCTCTTATATAAGTATACTCTCTCTCTCTTAGTATATAAGTATATATAAGTATATTCTCTCTTATATATATATAATATATGTATAAGTATATATATAAGTATACAGTGTTATACTCTCTTATATAAAGTATATTTTAGTATACTCTCTTATTTATGTATATATCTCTTATATAATTATATATATATATATATATATATATATATATATATTATATATATTATATATATATATATATATATATATATATATATATATATAAGTATACTCTCTCTTATATATGTATAATATAATGTGGTGTATATATAAGTTTATATGTGTGTGTGTGTGTGTTTATGTATAATACATTTGTTTATGTAATTACTATAAGTATTAACAATTGTTTATTATAATATATTATATGTGTGTCAGTGTGTGTGTATATATATATACATATACTATATAATGACATGAATACTTTGGGCTACTTAGTATAATAATTAAGTATATATAAATATAAGTATATCTGCTCTCTTATATATGTTTAATCTCTTATATAATATATATATATGTATAGTATGCTCTCTTCTTATATTATATATTTATACTCTCTCTGCTTGTATATAAGTATACTTTAATATATACACATATATTATACATATTATAGATATTTGATATATATATAACACATATTATAAACATAAACTTATATGTACTGATAATAGTATATTAATATCAATAGTATAAATACATATAATGAGTATAAATATATATTTATATATCTATACATATATATAACATAAACTTATATGTACATATATAATTATATATATATAATGAGTATAAAATATATATATATAATATATATATATATATTATATATATATATATACTATTATATAATATAATTTTTATGTAATTTTATGTTTATTGTTTTTTTTAAATTTAAAAAAAATAAAAATAATAAAAATAAAAAAAATCTGGGACCGCGCGGGTATCCGGGCCCGGGGTAGCCCTGCCCGGGCTCGGATTTCCGGCCCGGCCGGCCCGCTGGCCGGGCCGGCCTGGATGGACAGGTTCCTAACCATAACCTTATTAGTTGGAAGGTTGAAGGTTTTTCTTATTTTTTTATTCTATAATGCACAAGGTATCTAACACTTTTTTCCTTTTAAGTGGCGGAAGTTGCAAAATTCCATTCTCTCTTCAGTGTGCCGCGTGGGGGTTGGTGAGTTTGACAAGTGTTTCTTTTCTTCTTTTTTGGGTGGGGGGGTGGGGGGGCGGGTTTGGGGGTTTGAAGAGGGGGAATTTTCCCGGCCACTTCGACATCAGGACAAGTGTCCTTGTAAATTGTTTATCTTCTCTTTTTGTTTAAGCATCTATCATAAATCTCTCGTCACATTCTCAATCTTACTACTAAGATAGGCACCTTATTGGGAGCTTCCTCTATGAGATATTTCAACCTTTATTCTTCATCAGTTAATATTGTGCGGATAAATCTGCATTGTTTGATTTGTTGATTTAATTCCTTTTGATGGTTTGCTATGCCTAGTTTAAGTACAAAATTGAGTTTTGATCTTATCAGATCTAGAAATCATTTAGATTGTGAATGTAAAGTGTAAACATGAGAAAAGGCCTTATTGTTAGTTAGATAATCTTTTTTGTTCCTTGCATGTGTGATTCAGGGGGAGAAGCTTTTGGGAAGTCTTGGTGGACTCTTTTCAAAGACATGGAAGCCTAAGAAAACTCGAGAGATAAAAGGACCACTTTTAACTAGAGGTAAACAAACCATAAAAGAATTTCTGATAAATTAACATGAATTTATGTAGAAACTTACTGATTTGCCTTTATACGCACAGATGATTCTTATATAAGGAGGGATAACCACATGGAGCAGAGACAAAGGTTAGGTTTATCTTCAAGTCCTACCAAGTCGAGATCAAATCCTCGACAGTATCCTTCTGAATCTTCATCCGCACTAGACAAAGTTCAGGTAGATTTTGTAGCTTTATTGAGTACAGATAGTATATCAATTGCCAAGCCTTATTTGTGTATTGACTAATTTATAATTTATAAACTATACAGGTAGAAAAGGCAAAACAAGATGATGCACTCTCAGATCTGAGCAATCTGTTGGGAGATTTGAAGAACATGGCTGTTGACATGGGCTCTGAGATTGAGAGGTAAGTTTCTGTTTTTCTGTTATTATCCACATCATCAAAAGTTTTTTTTTTCAATCTTTTGAGTGTAGATTTGAATTAGTTTGTTGATTGGAGATAGGGCTGTGCAATCGGTCTATCGGTTCGGTTTTTTTGCCAAATTTGGCCAAATCGAACCGAACTGCCTATCATTCAAAACCGAACCGACTCGACTCAAACCGATTCAAGTCGGTTCGGTTCGGGTCGGGTCAGTTTGTTTAGTTTTTACTTGGGTACAAATGTTATGTTCAAATTCAGTTTCACCTCTAATCTATTGACGAAGAAAGAAGTCTCCTACACTTTAATTTATTGAAATTTATGAACTATCAAATGCTACTAAATAATAGAGAGAGATCGAGAACTAGAAATGATGAAAAACCCTAGAATTGAAGAGGACACCATTGTTGGGTATTTCTCACTATCAGGTCGCGTGAGAGAAAAAGATATCAAGCTGCAGCAAGCAACTCTATATGAATTATGATGGGTTGGATTTAAGCAAATGCGGATAATAATTAGAATGAGTAATACAATTCGGTCGGTTCGGGTTGAAAAAACTTCAACCCGACCCAAACCGAACTCTAGTAAAAACTGAACCGAACTCTCAAATTTCGGCCGGTTTGGTCGGTTTGTTCGGTTTGAGCCGAACTATGCTCACCTATAATTGAAGATATTCATAGGACATTCTATGTTGATCTTTTAGATGCTGTGAGTAAGGATCATACAAATGTGCTCTTCACTACTTCATTAAAGGTCCATAGGCCATTTTGTGTAGAGTTCAAATAAGCGGACAAGTAAGACAAGTATAAAATATTTACCTTGAAATAGGATATTCTGTGCTTATCTTTTACATGTTATGAGTAAGGATCATGTAAATGGCTCTTTACTGCATTTAAATGTACATGGGCCATTTTGTGTAGAGTTCAAATATGCCGTGAAGGAGGGCAATTGTAAAATATTTGTCTTGAAATAATCCAGCTGAGGGTAGATTTATCCAACTAATATAAGTAATAATTTTCTGTCATTGGCTCAAGAAAGGATCATGGAATGCGCTCTTTCCTAGTTCATTTAAAGATACTTATGGGTTATGACCAATATTGTTATATTTGTGTAAAACTGCAGGCAGAACAAGGCTCTGGACCATTTGGATGATGATGTAGGGGAGTTAAATTTCAGAGTGAGGGGAGCAAACATTCGAGGTCGTCGCTTGCTTGGAAAGTGAACTTTCAACATTGATAGAAGAGGATGATTTTATTAAATTCTTTCCTAAACTATTTGACCATTATCAGGTCATGTATTTCAAGTTTCACGTCATTTGCTTCAATTGAATAATATCATCACCTCTTGTATTGAAATTCGAAATACAGTAAACTTGACTATATCTGTTGTATTCTTGCCTCACGTATGTTGAAGTATTTTCATGCTTTATATTTTGTGTTCTTACCTTGTTTAAGCAAAGAAAGAGGGGACATAAGGATGATGATCTAATTCTCTTAAACCTTATTGTCTGTCACAATTCCAGTGGATAAGATTACTCAACCTAATATTTTCACTACCACAAGTAGTGGTTTTGACTATAGTGATTTTGAAATCTACCCGTGGTTTTCAAGAGAACAGAGATATGACGTGGCATGATTTTATCACTTGGAAATGATATAGACAATAAGGATTGAGAAAATTGGACCATCTCCAAGTTATCAGCTAGTTGGAGGTGAGAGGTTTTGGATCCAGAGCGTTAAGGCTTGTATCTTAATTAAGAAAGTGAACTGTAAAAAAACATTTGTTGGGTGATTCTTAGTCTGCTGAATTCAAAATTGAGGTCCTATATGTATCCAATAATAAGTAAATAAGCTTTTACTTAGATGATGCAGACGTGCAGATGGTATTTTGTCAAGAATGGAAAGTGTCCCGGCGCCCCAGTGCCCCGCCTGGTCCATGAAGGGGACAGTTCATGGGACGTTATTTGGTTCCTGCTAGATGTTTAAATCATGATTGGATTAGCTCTTAACTACTGTTAAGATTTATATAATTATAGATTATATATATATATTGCTAGTTCAATTCATTGAAAACCACCGCTGGTTTTGAGATGGTTGGGATGCTCCAATATTGCTCCCATGGTTTTGAGTTCAATTCTTGACTAGATTATATAAAAAAAACCGGACAATCAAGGGGTACAATTCGGACCATAAAATATCGTCAATTCAAACCATCTATTGTTATTTGCACACCACAAACTTCAGACGGATGGAAAAAAATCGCATGGCTTGGAATTTACTTTAACCGGCCTTTAAGACCGATGATACATGTTATTCATTTCTAGGTCATTAGATATGAAGACCAAAAATATTAAAATGTATGTGATTTTTTATCTATTTGAATCTTATAAGCTATACAATGAACGGTGTATAAATTACAATAAGCATTGTGGATTATTAATATGAAACGTTAACGAGAAGTATTGTGGCGTATATATTAGAACAAATTTTTACTGTAGACCCAAACCAAGTTTTAATTATCAAAATCGATCCATATATATTATGGAGAGAGAGAGAGAGAAGAAAGTACAGAATCAAAGCCCCACGGGCCGCACTACGACCCAATCCAAAACCCTTTGTCGGAAAAGGACCCTAGAAACAGGCCGTCACGGATCTCAACCGAAACACCTCCTTCATTCCCCCCCCCCCCCCTCCCCTCATCAGCCGCCCAGCATGTCTCACCGCCAACCGCGCCACAACCATTGCGCCGCCTCCTGCTGCTGTTGCGCCGCCGCCCCCTCCTGCACTTGCTGCAGCGACGCCCCTCCCCCGGCGAGCCCCACAAGACGCCGACACCTCCTCCCCAAACCCTAATGCTCCTCCTCCAGCAGTCCCAACAGCAGCCCCAGCCAATCTTTCTTCAGCCCCACCCCCAGAACCCCATCGCCCCGGCGGCCCAAGCACCGCGACGCCAGCGCCGACGCGGTCTCCCCTCCATCCTCCGCTCCCTCGCCCGCGCGTCGCCAGCCCTGAGTCCTCTCCGCCTCCCCGCCGCCCCCCGCGCCGCCCGAAACAGCGGCGGCAGTCTCTCAGAGACGCGCGGCTGCCACGATCCAGGCGCGCCAATTCGCCGGTTCCTCGCCGCCGCGTCGCGGGCGGCGCGCGGATCTGAAGCAGCTGGCCTCCGTCAGGTCTCACGCTGCGGCTCTCAGATCGTCGCTCTCTGATAGGCACCGCTAGCGAGCCGCCAGGCGGGGTCGGAGAGAGCGGAGGATCTGCTGCTGCAGCTCGATTCCGTCAGTTTATGAGTAGAAAGCTTGCTTCTTTGTTAGGGTTGTGACTGCGATATGGCTCGTTCAGCATATTCTAATACCTCAAATTTTCTCACCGTGGAGCCTGGAGTTAATCCTGAGTGTTCACATTGACATTGATTTGACGACTGATACCCTAATTTTATTCGGGCCGGGCTAGCTTGGTATTGCTGGAGAAGCTGGCATGTTTGGGAACTTGGTTTGTAATCCACTTGGCTTATAATTCCTAATTCGTAAATGAATTGTAAGGCAAGCGGATTATAAGCAAAAAGTGTTTGGTAAAAGGAAAAGAGTTATAAGCCGCGGAAGAGTGTTTGTCAAATGGGTAGATTGTAATCCATCATTGTTGTTAAAATGTCCAAAAAAGGATGACTCTGAATTTAAACATTGAATAGGCTTTCGAATTATCTTAAATGTTGAGGGGGCAAACTTGACATTTACTTGGGCAAATTATATAGCTTATAAGTCACCCAAAAATAAGCTGGGTCAGGAGAACTTATTCTGTTGGCCTTATAAGTCAAAATAAGCAAGTCCCCAAACATATTGCAGTGGCTTATAAGCCATAAAAGTAGCTTATAAGCTAGTTTGACTAGTTACCAAACATGCCCTAAGCTACTTATATAAGCTGATGAAAGTATTGTCTGATAATCATATACTCTAGTACCTCAAAGTTCCAGGCAGAAGTTCTCATTTGCGCTTTTCACCATAGAGTTCTCAATATGACGTTAATTTGATAACCAAAGCCCTAACTTTGTTCCTCACATTTCCCAAACATAAACCAAAAAGAATGAAATTTGCTAAAAGTTTTGGTTAATGGTAACAAAAAAGGTTTTTTCCCCCTTCGTATGTAGGGTTGTATTGTGATAAGGCTTATTTGCGTGCTCATATTTTGACCCTGAAGTTATATTTTGACAATTGAATACGCTAAAGTATTCCAATTGATGTTACTTTGATGATTTGATACCCCAAAGCTCCAATATTGTTCTTCATTTTCTCCAAGCTCAGAGACTGCAATTTGGTAAGGAAATCGTTTCTCTTCCACTTCTTAATGTTGATAATCTTGAACAAAATTAATGACAAAGCTTTTTGCACTTTGGGATATCAAACTGTGAAAATAAAACTTCAGGGTAAAAAACCTTAAATTTTGTTATAACTCTTGTAATAATGGGTCTGTCTTGTTTTCTAGAGTTCGGATCCGATTATTCGAGAAGGAAAACGATCAGTGAGCAGAGAGCTGGTTCGGATCTCGGAGTTTGTGGACAAGGTATTGATTAAAGAGAGCAATGATTCTCAATCTCAATTGGAGGAGTTGGAGAGGAGAAGAGATAGAGGGAGAAGACGAGTGAGCTTCGCTGAGTGTAATGGGAGGGAAGATAACTTGTTCGATGATTTTCCCGAGAGAATTGCAGACATTGAAGAAGAAGCGCTGCGAGGATTTTATGATCGGAGCAGTGAAAATGAAGAGAGCCCTAAAGCTATGAGACATGAGAGGGCTAATGGGTTTTCTCAGAGGATGGCTCCACCACTTCCGGTGAGAATGGAGCCGATGAGGAACGGTTCGGTGAAGAAGATGGTGGCAGATGAAGAAGACTAGCATTGATTTGGGTATCTTGTCATCTTTTGATTTTCTTAGATTCTAGTGCTTCTATGGGTTAGATGTTTGCCCACATTAGATTTAGAGTAGCTCTTGTTCTTGCTTGATGTTATTATTGTTGTACTTTTGCAGTTGGTTTTAGTTTTAATGGGAGAATTGATGTGGGCTGTGTGTGTTTTTGATTTTTAAGCAGCAAGCTAGAACGTACGAGAGAGTAGTGTTTGATAAACTTCGAAATTATTATGTGAGAAAGAAGTTTAGCTTAGCTTCTTCAGAACAATTTGACAAATAATTGCTTGTAATAACACGGAGCTTCAAAATGTTAAAGGATAATTAATTGAAAGCACCGTGTTTTTTCTGTATTAGTGCATTATGCATCTCAGATCGGCTTCATTCAACTTGTACCTTGTTTGATTTTCATTTTCTGCTAGCATCAGCTATCGACAGAGAAATTAGTGACGTGAAGGTTTAATTTTGTTAAAGAGAAATATTGGCTGGGAAAGCAACGAGGCAAGTTTACATCATGCACATATTCATAATTCCGTGACGTATGCGAGTCAACAAAGAGTAGTTTTTTCATATCAATACCAAGACCACAAATGAGAGATGAGAGAAGAGGGATCCTTTAAAATTAATGCAGCCAAGTGAATTCTCGGGATCCAGCAGCCTTTTTCCTAATGATGAAAAAGGAAGCGGAGGCTGCGATCTAAATTTTTTTACTAATTTTTGTGGAGAGAGGCAACAAGCGGAAGCAGCGAACAACGCTTTAGTGACAGAAAAGCTACAAATAGACGTGGAACTTAGGAAAATATCACATGTTACCTATACGCAAACCGTATTTACGGAAAACATAGTCTTTGAGAAACATAAGCTTAGTATATATATATGTTTTCATGGATACATACATCTAAAACTAATTCTAGCATCATTGCAGGTCTACAGCCACAAGCTAAGAATCAGGCTTTAGGAGAGATTTAGGAAACAATGAATTTACACAAGTATTTATTAAACCCGTCCTAATCTTGTTAACAATAATCTCGCTTCGTTACGGAGTAGAAATCTTATGAATTGGAGAACAATAGCTGAATTAGGAATCTTAAATAAAGTCGAAGCATGTACGGGGGTGATCTAACTAAGCCTAATCTCGTTTCACTATGCATACGAACTGGATGGCTGCTTGCTAGTGATGATGTTTTCCCAAAATAATCATGTAGTGCTAGTTAAAGTTGTAACCTTCAGGTTCCTAATTAAGCAATCCCGTTGCTACTAGAGCTTTAGGACTCGTAATCCTACCTGAATTAGTTGGAATTCATGGGTGTGCTCCACATGTTAAGTTTCGCCCAATTAAGTCCCAGGCATCAAGAACAGAAAAGAAAGAAAGACTCCTCCCTCTCTTTCTTCACGTTTTCTTTATTTCTTTCTGATTAAAAGAGGGAGCTTTGGTTCAGTATGATAATCACCCGCATTGCGTCGATGATGGCAGTGTTGAAGCAGGAGTTGGATGTGGGGTTGAGGCTGTCAGGAATCGCGGTAGTTTGATAGCATATTGCGAGATAAGACTCTCCATGCACAAAAAGGGAAGTCTATAGAACTATCTACATCCTCCATCAACAAAGCATGAAAGTTCTCAGATATTTCCTCGAGCCAAAATGTAGCCTCCACAAGAGGAGGGTCGTATCCTCCTACAGCATGAGCCATTCTATTAGCATTCGGTGAAACATACGATGATGAAATCAACGAACCACACAAATCTACAGCTGCCCGAGCCTTATTAAGCAACAAGAGCAATGGACGGCGATCATATTCCTTCATGAAGCAGAGAAATCAACTGTCGGCAACCCGATTCCAAATAGCCAAGTGGTATCTGTTGGATTTAATCTAATAAATCTAATTGTGGGCACATATGATTAATCAATGTGTATTGCTATCTTTCAGGATAACCCACTAAAATGATCAATTAATTTGGGTTAATGGGTATTTAAATAAATCATGGGGTTATATGTGCAGATACCAGGTTGTAATTGTGATTTGTTGAGGGGCCAAATTACAAATTTATAACATCTATAAATAAGGGGTTATGGTCCCTAATCCAGGGTTACATTCTCTAATTCTCTTCACCCCATCTAGAGAGAAAATTCGGCTATAGAGAAACCCTAAGGTTAGAAGATCCAAAACCCATCTCAGGTTCATCTATGGATTCAGGTATAAGCTTCCGCTCTTTTGATTATTATTAATCTCTTCGAATTAATCAATAGCTTTATGGTTTTAGATCTCAAGTTCTTCATTAGATCCAACAAGTGGTATCAGAGCCATCTTTGATTAATTCTTAGGGATTTAAGTTTTAAAATTGGGTTTTTTGATCTTAAATCTCTGGTTTTTGGATTAAGATCTGTTCTCGGATGAACAGTAATTTTCGGATGAACTGTAAAGTTTTTCGGATGAACAGTAAAGTTTTTTCGGATGAACAGTAACTAAAAAATCGCCGGTGAACAAAAGCTTTTTGGATTTTTCTTCGATTTTTCTTGGATCTGGATCAAGAAAAGTTTTTCCGATTCTGGATCTGTTTTTTTTTTTAAAAATAAAAATCAAAGAATTTTTGGGTTTAATCTTCGGTCCCATGCTCCTCGCCGGCGAAGTTTCGCTGGCGGCCTCGCCCTCGACGGCGGCAGCGGCGTCAGGAAACCCTAGGATTTCGACCTCTTGGGTGCCGGAGCAATGGCGACGGCAGTTTCAGTTTGAAACCCTAAGGGTTCGTGCGATTAATCGTGGCAAAAATTAAGGAGGTGGTTACCTCAACCGAACTTCGCGTTCGTTATAAGGTGAGCCTCGCGCTCAATTTTAACGAACTTCGCGTTCGTTCTCATGTGAGCCTCGCGCTCAACTCAGGTGAGCCTCGCGCTCAATTTTAACGAACTTCGCATTCGTTCTCATGTGAGCCTCGCGCTCAACTCAGGTGAGCCTCGCGCTCAATTTTAACGAACTTCGTGTTCGTTCTCATGTGAGCCTCGCGCTCAACTCAGGTGAGCCTCGCGCTCAATTTTAACGAACTTCGTGTTCGTTCTCATGTGAGCCTCGCGCTTAATTCAAGTTGAGCCTCGCGCTCAATTTTAACGAACTTCGCGTTCGTTCTCAGGTGAGCCTCGCGCTCAATTCAAGTTGAGCCTCGCGCTCAGTTCTCAGGTGAGCCTCGTGCTCAATTATCAGGTGAGCCTCGCGCTCAGTTCTTAGGTAAGCCTCGCGCTCAATTCAAGTCGAACTCCGCGTTCATCCTCAGGCGAGCCCTGTGCTCAATCCAAACGAAAGTTATTGGTGCATCTGGTTTTGTTATCTCTTCCTGCACAATTCAATCAGTTTAAGGTCAGTTATAACTACCAAAAGAAGAAATGGACTCTAAATGAGCTCATTTCATACTGTGTGCAAGAAGAAGACAGGTTGAAGCAAGACGTTCGTTCTCAAGTTGAACCCTGTGTTCGTTTTCAGTCGAACCTCGCGTTCAATTTTCAAACGAACCTTGCGTTCGTTCTCAAGTTGAACATCACGTTCATTTTCAGACGAACCTCGCGTTTGTGCTTAAGTGAGTCTTGTACTCAATACAGTCGAACCTCGCGTTCGAAGTCAAGCGAACTTCGTGTTCACTATGGTTAAGCCTCGGCTTTTCATGGGTCCATTTTGGTATACTTAATTTATTCAATTAAGTTATGGGCTCTAATTAAGCTGTGAGACCCCAATTAAGTTTTTTTTTTGAAATTCAGTTGATTTAAATTAAATTTAAATCTAATTTGGTTTTTAATCAATTATTTAATTCAAATATTATGACACTAAGGTATTAAGGTTGTCTCTCACTCCAATTGATTAATTAACACAAGAAGTTGCCAAAGTAACCTCTCTTGTGTAGATTGTTCAAGAGGAATGTGAGATGTTTGTGTGTATGCTTTCGTGTAAATATTTAATCGGCCCAAAGGAAGGTTAATATTTATTTAGACTGTATACACATCTGCGATGATAAGCGTGTGACAATTATAAGGTTTACATGTGAATAATGAATCGATCCAAAGATAGTTTCATTATTTGACATGAGTTATTGTCAATGTTTGATCATTGCAACAAGGTATCACTTACAAGTTAATATTACTGTCCAAAGACTTGATATTAATGTTGTGCCGGTATCTTGGATGGGGATTGTCATTATTTGAATTTTATTGATTATGGTTATTGATGTGAGCATTCTTTTGTTTTATTTCAGCTAATGCATCTGCTGCAACAATTTCTGCTAACATCAACTCAATTCCCATGCTAAATGGGACAAACTTCAAGGTTTGGAAAGAGAACATATTAATTGTTCTTGGCTGCATGGATCTTGACTATGCATTAAGAACTGAACAACCCCAACCTCTCAATGCGGATAGCACTCCTGATGCAAAGAAGGAGCATGAGAAGTGGGAGCGTTCAAATCGCATGAGTCTTATGATCATTAAGCGCGGCGTTCCGGAAGCCTTCAGGGGCATAGAATCCGAAAGGATTACTAAGGCTAAAGATTTCATTGCCGAAATTGAGAAGCGTTTTGCGAAAAAACGATAAGGTAGAAACAAGCACGCTCTTAGCTCGCTTGATTTCAATAAAGTATAAGGGCAAAGGAAATATCAGGGAGTACATTATGGAAATGTCTCATATTGCTTCAAAGCTTAAGGCACTTAAACTCGATCTTTGTGACGAGTTATTAGTGCATCTGGTTTTGTTGTCTCTTCCTGCACAGTTTAACCAATTTAAGGTCAGTTATAACTGTCAAAAGGAGAAATGGACTCTAAATGAGCTCATTTCATACTGTGTGCAAGAAGAAGACAGGTTGAAGCAAGATAAGACAGAAAGTGCTCGAAGCTGCTAAGGGTCCAGTTCAGAAGAAACAACATAAGGATAATCAGGGTTGTTTCTTCTGTAAGAAGACTGGACATGTAAAGAAGAACTGTACAAAATATCACGCATGGCATGATAATAAGGGTATGTTCCTTACTTTGGTCTGTTCTGAGGTTAATTTAGCTTCAGTACCTAAAAACACTTGGTGGTTAGACTCTGGTGCTACTACTCATATAAGTGTTTCTATGCAGGGTTGTCTGAGCTACCGAAAGCCAAGTGATGTTGAAAGACACATCTTTGTGGGCGACGGACAATCGGTAGATGTGGAAGTAATTGGGCACTTTAGGTTGTTGTTAGGAACTGGTTCTTATTTGGATTTGAAAGATACTTTTGTAGTACCATCTTTTAGACGGAATTTAATTTTTGTTTCTGTATTGGACAAATCAGGTTATTCTTGTTGTAACAACCGTAAATTTAGATACGTATTTAAATAAATTTTTCTAGTATTTAAAATATTATATTATATTTTACTAATACTTTTCCTAATTTCTGGAATTTTTTGAGTTTTTAAAATAATAAATAATAAAATATATAGTATTGTACTTTTAATTCTGCTAAATATTAATTTACGATTTAGTGATTTTTATATATAATCATTTGGTGATTAATATTATTAATGACCTTGTTATTATTGATGTAAACTTGAGTAAAGTATAGTAGTATATAAATATTAATAAAAAGATTTTTTGGTTGATTATTAATTATTAATATAATTCAGAATATTATATGATATTTTCGAATTTTTTCCTCTCTTATTTTTTTTCTTCCATTTGAATTATTTCCTAATCCCTCCCCAATCAATTTCTAATCAGCTTTTAAACTCTTTCTTTTTTTATTTCCGTAAATTTCTCTCTCACATGATTCTCTCCCGTAAATTTCTCTCTCTCTCCTGTACCTTCCTTTTTCTCTCTCCAATCACCCTCTCTCCTTCTATTTCTTCTTTCCTCTCGTTCTCTCTCAATTCCAGAAAACCCACAACAACCGCCCCCATCTCCTCCCTCATCACCGCCCTGTTCGCGTCGCCGGAGATCCGCCGTCCTTCACCGCCTGAGACCCGAGCACGCCGCCACCAACCTCACCACTCCCCGCCTCCGATCACGCCCAGCCCTCGCCTCTAAGACCACCGCCGCCGCCTGCACCCGAGCTCGAACCCGACGTCCTCCGCCACCTCCGTTCGCCGCCTGCGCCTCTGCCGCCTCCTCCCTTGGCCAGCGCCGCCCCGTCAACCCCCTCGAGCCGACCCCCTGTCCCGGCACCGCCAGCGCCTGCTCCCCTCCTCCACCGCCCTTAACTCCTCCTGATCCGCTGCCTCCGCCCAACTCCAGCAGCGACGCCGTCACCTCTCCCCGCTCTCCCTTTCAGCCCGTCGCCCTTCGACAGCAAGAGCCGAGCCGCAGTTCGTCGTCCTCCTCTTCTCCCCGACGATTACCAAGCCCTCTGCCTCACCGTCGAGCTCACTGCCAACCAGCGCCTCCATCGCACGCCACCTGTTCGAAGATATGCCAACAACCCCGTTGAGCCCCTCAGTGATGACAACCGCCATCATCGCCGTCCGTCATCAGACCCCACGGTCTCGCAGGCAAGATCCCTATCCTTGTTTAGTTTCGTTCCGGTTCTTATATTTGTTGTAGATTATTTATGTGCAAGATCTCGCTCTCCCGTTTCGTAATTTGATTATTTACATTTTTATGAATTATTTGCATAGTTTAATTGTGACGTATTTATCTGCGTGGGTTGTTTAGTGAATAATATTGATTTACATAATGGATATGTGATAAATAGCATTTTCAAAATAATTATAAGGAATTAAAAGAATTTAGTTCGACATTAGAATCATTTTTAGATAATTATAGTAATTTAAAAGAATTTATTTTGGAAAATGAATTAGTTTAGATTAATTGTTAAGCAAAATAATTTAAAATGAATTAATTTAGAAAAAGATTATTTTCTGATTATGTAGCTGTTGTTTATGATTTATAATTCTTATTTTGATTATTTGATATGCTATGATATTATTACACATGATTAGTTGCATTGATTGATTGCTCCATGTTGTGATTGAGAATCATTAGGAGTTTATGACTATAGTGACCCATATTTTTATGTCTTGGATGATATCCCATTGTGATATGTATATTTTTATTATGAGTTTGTCTATTATATTCTTGCTATGTGTGATCAGGGACCTGTGACTTCGTATTGTATTTGTTTCTAGACGCTTAGCGTATTGGATTGAGAAGAAAAGAAAGAAAAAAAAAGATAGTGTATATTTCTTCTCAATCTAATACGTCGCGGGCTTGCTCGCGTCCTGATTCCCCGGTATTTTAGGAAGCGGGGCGTGACAGGTTTTTTTGGTGGCCCATGCAGGTCACGGTCCCAGTCCTCACTAGTAAGAATATAGTAGACAATTTAGATACATATCATATTTCATCCGTGAGACTATCCTTAAGCCCTTATCCTATTTTCTTGAAAGATTTCGTTTCGTCCCTACCTTATCACTTTTTGACTCCGGAACTTTTCACTATTTCTTATCTCGTAACTTTCCATTGTTTCTTGCTTCTTGTCTCATCCGCTTATGGATATCATTCTATATCTGACCTTAGGGTTCTTATTTTAATTCCGAGGACGGAATTTTTTTTAAGGGGGGTAGAATGTAAGGACCATGAATTTTCAATACTAGTTAAAATACTTTTCTGGTATTTTAAAATATTTAATTATGATTTTTAAAAGTGTATTTTTATTTTTATTTTTTTTGATTTCCTATAATTTCTATGATTTAAAAATCTGATTGTATAATTATTTAAATGATTTTGATATTTATAAATTTATTTTGTACTGTAAAAAATTTCTAGAATTAATTTGTTGTGTTATCGGTACTATCCGTATTATTTTAAATAATATATTGTATTATTAATATTATTATAAATTATTTCATATAATACATGGTATTATTAATTACGTGTTTTTGGTATAATTTGTTGAATTATTCTACTGTTACATATTTTCTGTCGTATTAGTATAACTAGTACGTTTTACTGTGTATATAATTATCCCATAATTATTTAATTTTAAATTTAAGTAAAAATATTATTATTATTAATTATTCTTGTTTAATTATATAATATGGGTATATTTCGACTATTTCGTATTAACTATTGTAATAGCTCAACATGTACGTTTTTGTTTGTAGGTAATTATTTCGTGATTAGTTTAATTTTTAAATACCCGTAATTATTTTATTTTAATTAATTTTCAAAACCCTAATCAAATTTATATATATATATATATATA
>NW_017972277.1:114656-142262 GCF_001876935.1 Asparagus officinalis
TGATTGTTGATTATTCCAGGCTCGCACCAACGATATTCCTGTGTAGCGTTGGGGTGGGTCTGAGGTGATGTGATATTGTGATTATTATTTGTTTTCCAGGCTCGCGCCAGTGTCTTGTTTCGGCCTGGGGTGGGTCTGAGGTGTGCAGTGTTATCGAGATTATTGATTATTTTCCAGGCTCATGCCAGTGTCTTGTTTCAGCCTGGGGTGGGTCTGAGGTGAGGTGATATCGAGATCCAGGCTCGCGCCAGCGTCTTGTTTCGGCCTGGGGTGGGTCTGAGGAGCAGGGATATTGAGATTGTTGATTATTTGAGATGAGTGATGAGATAGTTAGTTACTTCTTGGCTAGGTATGAATTCTTGTGAGAGGTAGTCCAGTTGTTGTTCTTTTCATACATAGATCGGGATTAATATTTAATTATTTACAATTCGAGACATATGGTATATACATGAGGGTTTCCTTGTTTGGATTATTTCGCTCGACGTACTACGTCTCTTGTTGTAGATTTTTAAGTATTCATTCCATCTATTGTATGCCCTTGTGACTTGGGTGATTAGACTGATCGCTAGCTGCATGATCCCGTTACCTGATCGATTCTGGATGTTTTTATGTTATCATGATTTAGTAGTATTCTCATGTTGATTTGTGGATTTCAGTTGTACGTTCTTTTGTTGTTTCTATTATCGTATCGTTTTTCGCATTGGATTTCCGTTCGTTCTATTTTCTTTGTGGGGTCGGGTCTTGCCGTGCGTCATGCACCTGACGTACACCTGTTTTCTCTGGTGTACGTCAGACTTAGGAGAAGAACAGGTTCAGCTTGGAGATATGCCAGAGCAGAGTATTCTCAGCAGGAGTGTCTAGCGGACAGAGCAGAAGAAGAATCGAGCTTAGTTATTTCTTCCAGTTTGCTTTTGTAGCAATTCCTTTCCCGCGTGATCATTGTATTTTATATTCTCCAGTATTTCATTCAGATAGTTTGTATAAGGGCATGTTTGACCCGAATATTATGTCTCAGATGTTATTCATTGTGATATGTATTTTTTATTCTGAGTTTGTCTATTATATTCTTGCTATGTGTGATCGGGGACCTGTGACTTCGCATTGTTTTATTTCCAGACGCTTAGCGTATTAGATTGAGAAGACGGGGTCTAGCACTTATCTCTTCCCAGTCTAATACGTCGCGGGCTTGTTCACGTTCCGGTTCCCGTGTATTTTGGGAAGCGGGGCGTGACAGTTTATCTTTTAATTCAAATGTTGTGGGAACCAGTTACTTAAGTACTTATGACAACCTATATTTGCTTGATACAATTACTTCTTATAATGAATCCTTGCATGTGGAATCACGTGGTACTAAGCGTAAATTAAATAAGGAAAATTCGGCGACATTATGGCATAAGCGCTTGGGTCATATCTCAAAAGATAGAGTTGAGCGTCTTGTGTCTGATGGCATTTTGGATTCACTTGATTTTTCGGACTTCGACATATGTGTTGAATGTATCAAGGGAAAACAGACCAAAGTGAAGAGATTATGTGTCAACAGATCTTCGGATGTCTTAGAATTGATACATACGGATATTTGTGGGCCATTCCCTACGGAATCCTGGAATGGTCAACAATATTTTGTATCATTCATAGACGATTACTCACGTTATGGGTACCTATATCTCATTCATAAAAAATTTGAGTCTCTAGACATGTTCAAAGCCTATAAAGCTGAAGTTGAGAATCAACTCAATAGAAGAATTAAAACCGTTAGATCTGATCGTAGTGGTGAGTACTACGGTAGATATGATGGTTCAGGTGAACAACGTCCAGGACCATTTGCTAGATACCTAGAGGAATGTGGTATCATCCCACAGTACACTATGCCAGGTTCACCTAGCATGAATGGTGTAGCTGAAAGACGAAACATGACTCTTAAGGATATGGTAAGA
This sequence comes from Asparagus officinalis, assembly GCF_001876935.1. Taxonomy (NCBI): domain Eukaryota; kingdom Viridiplantae; phylum Streptophyta; class Magnoliopsida; order Asparagales; family Asparagaceae; genus Asparagus; species Asparagus officinalis. Next base: position 116,591 of record NW_017972277.1, read on the forward strand.
AGTATGCTTGCTCATTCTTCTTTACCATAGTCACTCTGGGGAGAAGCACTTAAGACAGCAGCTTACATTCTGAACAGAGTACCAAGTAAAGCAGTTGCGCTAAAACACCTTATGAGTTTTGGACTGGTCGAAAGCCCAGTTTAAAGCATTTACATATTTGGGGATGTCCAGCTGAGGCAAGGCCTTATAGGCTAAATGAAAAGAAATTAGACTCCAAAACAGTTAACAACTACTTTATTGGGTACTCTGAACGCTCTAGGGGCTATAAGTTTTATGATCCCACACTAAGGAATATTTTTGAGACATGAACAACAACATTCTTTGAGGATGTTGAGTTTGTGGGGAGAAATAAGGTTAGAGACATTAGTTTTGAGGAGGAATTGGCTTCAGATCCAATCCATACAGTTACTTTTGACAATATTCAGGTTCCTATACCTGTTGTTACTCAAGAAGTAAATCCGAAACCTCAAGATGACAATGTTGAAAATGTTGAACAACTCCCTGTTCCAGAAGAACAAACTCAACAACCTCAAGAACCAGTGCCATTAAGGAGATCCACGAGAGAAAGGAGAAATGCTATTCCGGATGATTATATTGTATTTCTCCAAGAACATGAGGAAAATAATGGAATGTTGGAAGATGATCCAATCAACTTCCAAGAACATGAGGAAAATAATGGAATGTTGGAAGATGATCCAATCAACTTCCTTCAGGCCATGAAAAGTTCTAACTCTCAACAATGATTGATGCCATGAATGAAGAGTACAAGTCTATGCAAGGCAATAATGTTTGGGAACTTGTCCCGTTACCAGAAGGTGCAAAACCAATTGGTTGTAAATGGATTTTTAAAACCAAGCGGGATGCAAACGGTAATGTGGAGAGGTTTAAGGCACGTCTTGTGGCTAAAGGCTATACTCAAAAGGAAAGCATTGATTATACAGAGACTTTCTCTCCGGTTTTATCGAAAGACTCTTTCAGAATAATCATGGCACTTGTTGCTCATTATGATCTTGAGTTACATCAGATGGATGTTAAGACTGTATTTCTCAATGGCGACATTGATGAGATGATCTATATGGTGCAACCAGAAAACTTTGTGTCAGGAAACCCAAAGAATATGATATGCAAATTAAGGAAATCTATCTATGGACTCAAGCAAGCTCCTCGTCAATGGTATCATAAGTTTCAACAAATAATTATCTCGTTCGGTTTTGAGATGAACATTGTTGATGACTGTGCATATCACAAGTTCAGTGGGAGTAAGTATATTTTTCTGGTTCTGTAAGTCGATGACATATTGCTTGCCACTAATGATATAGGCATGTTGCACGAAACCAAGAGACTTCTATCAAAGAATTTTGAGATGAAAGATTTTGGGGACGCCTCTTTTATATTAGGGATCCAGATACATCGAGATCGCTCTCGGGGTATTCTTGGATTATCACAAAAGAGCTATATCGATAAGGTACTTAAAAGGTTTGGCATGCAAGATTGCAGACCAGGAGACACCCCTGTTGCTAAAGGAGACAAGTTTAGTCTCAATCAGTGTCCTAAAGGTAACCTTGAAATTCAAGAAATGCAGAAGATTTCTTATGCTTCGGCTGTAGGAAGTCTAATGTATGCTCAGGTATGTACGCGTCCGGATATTGCGTACATTGTTGGGATGTTAGGCAGATACTTAAGCAACCCTGGTATGGATCATTGGATAGCAGTCAAAAGGGTTATGAGGTATCTTCAGAAAACAAAAGATTACATGCTCACATACAGAAAATCAGAGAAATTAGAGGTCATTGGGTATTCGGACTCTGATTTTGCTGGATGCCAAGATAGCAGGAAGTCTACATCAGGCTACATTTATATGTTAGCAGGAGGAGCTATATCATGGAAAAGTGTCAAACAAACACTAGTAGCTTCCTCCACTATGGCAGCAGAATTTGTAGCTTGCTATGAGGCATCCAATCAGGGAATATGGCTGCGAAATTTTGTCACGGGACTGCGCATTTTGGAAAATGTTGAAAGACCACTAAGGTTATATTGTGACAATAAATCTGCAGTAATGTATTCCAATAACAACAGGAGCTCAACTAAGTCAAAACATATTGACATTAAGTTCCTGGTTGTGAAAGAAAGGGTACAGAGTGGACAGATATCCATAGAGCACATTGGGACAAACTCCATGATAGCTGATCCTCTTACTAAGGGATTGCCACCTAAGGTCTTTCATGAGCATACTGCTCATATGGGTGTGGTATTATTTGAGGATATTATGTTTTAGTGGGAGTTTGTATTTGTGGTGCTTTATGTTTGGTTGTATTGTCTGATCAGAATAAAGTATTCAGTTAAGACACTCTGTTACATTATGTTTGGTTTTGACCTCACTAAGGAGGACCAGTTGAAAATAGACATGTACTGATCACATTGCATGTAATTTTCATGCTGCACATCCATGATTGATCTATGTCGTTTGATTGTATTGGTATATGTGACCATTGATGGGTCGAGTCACGATAAATGTGACGAAGGCCGCTTTGATCCTATATTGATATAGTCAATGGACGAGATTGTTCGGAAATACCATTTCAGTGATAGCAATTTTTGAGCTCATAAGGTTATACACAGTTTAAGGAATCATATGGTGCCCAAGTGGGAGATTGTTGGATTTAATCTAATAAATCTATTTGTGGGCACATATGATTAATCAATGTGTATTGCTATCTTTCAGGATAACCCACTAAAGTGATCAATTAAGTTGGGTTAATGGGTATTTAAATATAATCATGGGGTTATATGTGCAGATACCAGGTTGTAATTGTGATTTATTGAGGGGCTAAATTACAAAAGTACAACATCTATAAATAAGGGGTTATGGTCCCTAACCTAGCATCTTTATGATCTCAGAGATAATATCAACACTAGAATCCCGAGTAGTAGGTTGAATGGTGCGCGTTGTGCGTGTCCAAGCCTCATGTTTATTTTGTTGTGTGTTTACACATGTGCATCTAGATAACCACGATTATTACAGAATTCCTACATTTTATATGGTTTAGATGATTAAATGTTTTGGGTGATTTGGGGGGAGGGGGGGTTAAGGTTTCAGATAGTAGAAGTCAGTCATCACAACTTCTCTCTAAGGAAACATGCCAAAATTACTTTAAGAACTTCAAAGTAATGAAAATGCTTCATCACTGACACCAAACCAAAATTATGCTAGCCAGAAAGATGATAGAACTTCCCCCCACAGGGGGGCCCACCCCCCTGTTTTCGGTCTTGCGAGCCGCCCGCGAGTTGGGCAGCCGTGAGTTAAAAAGCAGGGCTGTAGAACTTCATACAGTAAGCTGAAATGTTCTTGAAGCACACGGGTCTCTTACATCAAATTGACGTGTATATGTTAGCGAGAATTATAAAAAAAAATCCATAATAAATCAAGTAGCACCTGATATTCACATTAACAATAAGTTGAATGCCTCAAAGTTTGAGAATTCAAGCATTTTTGAAGAATAAGCCTTGTAGTTCAAGGATAAGAGCATATTCCACCTTATCTTGAATTCGAGATCCTTAGGCCATCAATTTAGTTGTTTCATTCCAAAAGAGAAGAGAAGGAGAATGCTAGCTCATCTTGCTGGAAAGTAGTACATGAAAGATGCAATTTGAATACATGGATTGGGAAAGCTTAATTGTGTATGAAATAGTAATGTCACACTCGCGAACCCGTTGGAGGATGTAAGCCCTAAGACCTATAGAGTGCAACACATGATTTGACTCAATTCACCACCAAAATTTACTAGTCAATGTTGCACTTGACTCCTTAGATTTATATTATAAACCAATCAATCAATATCCAATGCGGGACTAAATCTTGGGTTGTCACAGCCACCCCACTTTAATTACGTGATATCATCATCTTGTCATGTCAATTGGATCGTCCTAGTATTCACTGTTAGGCGATGTGAACTCCACAGGTGGCTCCCACCGCACTCACGCAATGTAGCACTTAGTTCAGCATAAGGCTGTCAAATGGGTGATTTTGGTTGGGTCATAAATGTGTAGGCACATTTATGCACATTTGCCCATTTATGACCTGTTTAACATTTGCTAAATAGGTCACTTCTCACGCACTCATTTTTTAAATGCATGGTCCATGGGTGACCCAATAACCCATTTAGCTATTGAATTTTTTTATATAAAAAAATTTAGGGATCTATTTTCTAAACTTATAAATAACACATGAAATCTAAAAATTTCTAACAGCCCTTATAAATTTAAAATTTGCAAAAAAACACACCTCATAGTTTAAAAAATTATAAATAACACCCTCAAGAGTTCAATTACAAAAAAAAAAAATCATAAAATACATATAAAAAATGAAATCTAAAATTTTCTAGCAGTCCCCTATACATTTAAATTTGCAAAAAAACACCCTTAACATTTTTAAAATTATGAAAAAAATCCTGAAGGGTTTAGAATTACAAAAACTATCCCAAAATTTCAAAACCTACATACAAATGACACATGAAATTTGAAAATTACTTGTAGTACCCTATAAATGTATAATTTACAAAAAATACCCTCAAAGTTTAAAAATTGCAAATAACACCTTCAAGAGTTCAAAATCACAAAAAAGTCTAAGAATTTTCTAAACTTGCAAATGACACATGAAATCTAAAAAATTTTAGCAGTCCCCCAAAATAAAGTTAAAATTTGCAAAAAAACCCTCAACACTTTAAAAAATATGAAAAGCATCCTTAAGGGTTTAGAATTATAAAAACCACCCTAAATTTTCAAAACATACAAATGACACATGAAATCTAAAAATTACTAGCAGCACCCTATACATTTATAATTTGTAGAGAACACCTTCATAGTTTAAAGAATTACAAATAACACCCTCAAAAGTTCAAAATTATAACTCCCAAAATTATTTAAACTTGCAAATGACACATGAAATCTAAAAATCTCTAGCAGTCCCCTATAAAATTAAAATTTACAAAAAACACCCTTAACGTTTTAAAGTTAGAATTAAAAAAATCACCCTGAAATTTCAAAACCTACAAATGACACATGAAATCTAAAAATTACCAGCAGCCCCCTATAAATTTATAATTTGCAAAAAATAACCTGATAGTTTAAAAATTACAAAAATACCTTCAAGAGTTCAAAATTATATAAAACTCTCAGAATTTTCTAAATTTACAAATGACAAATGAAATTTGGAAATCTCTAGCATCCCCTTGTGAATTTGAAATTTCCAAAAAATACACTCAAAGTTCCAAATTTGCAAAAAACACCCTTAAAATTTCAAAAATTGCATAAAACACCAAACAATTCCAAAACATGGACATAAACACACTACAAATCTAGAAATTACAAGCATCTTTTATGGTTGTGCTTCGTACATTTCAAACTTAGGGATGTTTTTCATAATTTTTAAACTTAAAGGATGTTTTTTTAGCAATTTTCAAATTTACAGGGGACTTGTCACAATTTCCATATTTCATGTGTTATTTGTAGGTCTTGAAATTTCAAGGCGGTTTTACTAAATTTTAAACCATTGAGGTTGTTTTTGTATTTTCCATAACATCGAGGGTGTTTTTGCAAATTTTAAAGTTATAGGGGAATGTTGATTTTTTTTAGATTTCATGTGTCATTTGTAAGTTTAGAAAACTCACAGAGTTTTATATAATTTTGAACTCTTGAGGGTATTTTTTGTAATTTTTTAAACTATGAGGGTGTTTTCTATAAATTATAAATTTATAGAAGGCTGTTGGTAATTTTTAGATTTCATGTGTCATTTATAGGTTTTGAAATTTTAGGGTGGTTTTTGTAATTCTAAGCCCTTGAGGGTGTTTTTTATAATTTTAAAATTTTGAGTGTTTTTTTAATTTTAAATTTATAAGGGATTGTTGGAAAATTTCAGATTTCATGTGTCATTTGCAAGTTTAGAAAATTCTGAGAGTTTTATATAATTTTGAACTCTTGAGGGTGTTTTTTTGCAATTTTTTAAAATTTGAAGGTCTTTTCTACAAATATTAAATTTATAGGGGGCTACTAGTAATTTTTGGATTTCATATGTTATTTGTAGGGTTTTAAATTTCAGGGTGGTTTTTATAATTCTAAACATTTAGGAGTGTTTTTCTTATTTTCTAAACCTTTGAGGGTGTTGTTTGCAAATTTCAAATTTATATGGGCCTACTGGAAATTTCATGATTTCATGTGTCATTTGTGAGGTTAGAAAGTCTTGAGATTTTTTTTGTAATTTTAACTCTTGAGAGTGTTTTTATAATATTTTAAATTTTAAGGGTATGTTTTCCAAATCTCAAAAATATAAGGGCTGTTGGTTATTTCCTAATATTATGTGTGTTAGTCGTTAGTTTACCTTTAAGGTGTTTTCTATAATTGTAAACTTTTAAAAGTACTTTTTTGTAATTGTTAAAACTTTGAGGATATTTTTGAAAGAATACTCATCTAAATGGGCAAATGGCCGAGTAATAGCCCACTAATTTATAACTCATTTATCTTTAATAGAAACAATATCGACCCATTTATGATCCATTTAACCAAATGGATGAGTTTGGATGGGTCATTTAGTGGGTGGGTATGGATGAGCAAATGGGTTTGGGTCAATTTTGCTATCCCTAGTCCTGCATAACATTCAACTCTACATTTCCAATTGGCTAATTGTTGTGATATTACTTGTCACGCCCGGGGACCACGAGCCCGTTGAGGCGATATAAGCAGTGTGACCCACTGAGTGCAACATATGATTTGGCTCAATCCACTATAAAAAGTGACTAGTCAGTGTTGCACTTGACTCATAGGAACTAAGACATATGAACCACTAAGTGTAGTGTATTGTTTGGCTCAAACCGCTAGCAAAATCGACTAGCAGATGTTGCACTTGAATCTCAATGCTTACCTTATAACACAATCAAATTAATGTCACTACTCGATGTAGGATAAAGGTTGGGGGCTTCACAATCACCCAACCTTAATTACACGAAGAGGATGTAGGGTAAAGGTTGGGGGCTTCACAATCACCCTGCCTTAATTATGTGACATCCTCATCGCTATCTCGTGATCACTAGGAGTAGAGGTGCTAAACCGCATTTGTATCCGAGGAAATATCCGATAGGTGCTAACCCTGCCTTAATAACGAATATGGATATGGTTACTCAAATCTATAACCGATAGGATATGATTACGAATATGGTTTTGTGGTGAAATATCTGTAACCGTATCCGAAATATCCGAATACATATTAGTCATACTCTTATGATAGTTTTAATTCTTAGATTATGAATTTGTGGTTAATTTTGATGATCAAGATGTCTAAGCTTAACTTTTTAGTAATAATGAGCATATTAACGAACTCTTTTGTATCACATGAACTATATTTTTCTCAATATTATCTAGTTTTCTCATATCCGTTTTGTATCCATATGCATATTCGCTTATATATCTGCATGTATATATCCGTAACCGTGTCCGATTTTAGTGGGTATGGATATGAATTTTCCTTACCGAAGTATATCCGTATCTGTATCCGAGATGGGTAAGCGGATATGAATATGGTAAACATCATATCCGAGCCGTATCTAGACCGAATGCACCCCTAACTGGGAGACAATGTAGACTCTACAGGTAGCTCCAATGAGAGCTAGAGGTGGCTCTCATCGCATTCATGAGATGTAGCACCTAGCCTCGTGGGCCCATGAATTTGTTGGCATGATATAAGCACTAGGACCCAAGGAGTGACACATGGTTTGTTCAATCCACTGCTAAATTAACTAATCATACTTGAGTCCTTAAACTTACATTATAAACCATTTATCACTCAATCAATATCCAATATGGGACTAAATCTTAGGTTATCAGAAGTAATGACCATGACCAAAAAGCATAAAATATATTCTCAGAATCAAAATAGAAAAGCCATAAAAGAGCATAAAACCTGATAATTTGTTGAACACAAATGGTCCGTGTCTCAGATGACAGGTAAATAATCTCCTTGTCATGAAACACACACGTTCTTTATCAAAGAATAGAAGTTTCTCCTAGTTGTAGTATTTTTCTATCATTCTCCTAGTTGTAGTATTTTTCTATCATACTAAGGAATAAAGCATGATCAAAGTGTTCTTTTCTTATGGTGTATCCATGATCACAAGCTCCCAGCACTATATAGATCACAAGTTACACAAAGTTATTTATTTTACAATGCAAGTCGGCAAAAAAGAGAGATCATCAATCAGTAGAAGAATTTGCCGAGCACGTCAGAACTTCTCCAGGACAAGTACTATCCAAATGGTTATATACATGTATTATGCTCGATAAGTATGAGAAATTTTATGAGAAGTACAAAATCTCATTTTCAATGGCTCACTTATTTACAAAATCTATATCGTATATAAATGCACTTCCAGATATTTAAACACTTCTTACACTATATGCAGTCTGTATGGTACAGATCCAGGCCAAGTGAGGAAAATAAAAATATAAACTCAATGTACAGGATTAATACGTATCTAGCCATAGCGATACGAAGTTGTGGCAAATCCAGTATATAGAACTTCAGAAATTAGCATAATGAAGAACTCATGAAAACGTTCATGTTTCATCACTCTTCACGGGAGTCCAAGTGTTCTTCGGTGTAGAATCTCTTCTGCAGCGGGTTATAAACCCTATAAAATACCCAATAAAGGCACCAAGAATCAAAACACTCGCCCCCATAGCATACGTTGTATATTTAGCTTCAACAACTTCCTCTTTAACCCCAACGTTTAAACCAAGCCCTGATGATATTTCCACTACATCATGCATCTGACCATCATGATTCCCGATATAGGCAAGTGTCAGTTTCTCCCTCGTGGCAAAAAGTCTTGTGTATCCAAATTCACCCCCACGATACATTGACCTTAGAGGTTGAGGGTAAATTGGTACATTTTGATGGTCCGATCTTGGTTCCCAGCTCGCTTGCCAATCTTGACCACCCATTCCAATTACCACATGAACAGGAGATCCTCCATGACTTGTAAAGTTTGAGGATACATCGACACAAGTGTAGTTTTTCATAGGACAAAACCTCTCGAACCTATGAACATGACCCCATAATGCAAGGGTCACATTGTTTTCCACCAACAGTGATTCTAAATTCTCCAACATTTTCTCTCTCATTGCAGTATCCCTGATTTCATTGCTAGTTGTGTACATTGGACGGTGGCCTTGAACAACAACAAAGGGTGTTTTATTTCTGTTTACCCTTTCTAGATCAGCTTTAATAAAATTGTACTGATCGCTGCCTTTCAGAAAGTTAGTTTCCGTCGACATGTAGAGGAAATGAACAACTCCAACATCAAAAGAATAGTAAAGGTTTTGAGTATCGGGAGCTCCGGTTCCTGTAGGCAATGACGAGTTTCCAGGCATTTTAAATCTGAGACTGTATGGAATACCACATTCACCTCCACCATCTTTTCCATAGACACTATAAGCCCATGATGGCTTCCATGGCTGTAGTGGCCAATCATACTCATGGTTGCCTATGCAAACATGATACGGAGTTTTGGATGCTATTGGTTCTATTTGATTGAAGAATTCATCCCAAATCCACGAGAAGCCCCTTGCATAGCTAATATCTCCGATATGAGAAATGAATGCGGGTTTATCGCCAAGATTCTCGAGGTCGCGGAGGATCCACTTCACGGTTGATCTGCTCTCGTCTTGTGTGCGGTAAAAGGTTGAGTACGGGACAGCAGTTCCCATATCTCCAAACAAGAAAGCAATTGTCTCATTTGCATCATTGTCACGAGAAATGAAGCTGTGGATAGAACTCCAACCATTTGCTTCGCTGCCAACCTGTGATTAGATACATATATTATTTGAACAGAGATAACAGAATATTCGTACAGAGTTATTGGCATATGACTGTTTGCAACAAAAGGAAGAGTAACTACAACAACTTATGAGAGATATCGGCAGCCTAAGAAAATGTCATAAAATAAGCAAACGGAAGAAATTTAAGTGGAAAATCTTGTGCAAACCTGATGTTGATTTAATAATTTTGATATCTAATAAAAAGAAGAAATACAACATATAACCAGGATAGATCAATGAAACAGTAGATAATCAAATCTAACAGAGTTCACTTTTCCATGGACAGTAATTAATGTCGTTAAACCAAGATAGATCAATTTTGGTGAGCTAACATCGAACAAAATAAAATATGTTTCAGCATCCACCTACATAGCCCAGTAATAAAAGTTGGAACAGGCATAAAAAACAAGCCAAATGCTTAAATGCCCGAAAAATCTTTATGCTAACTAAATAATAAGACATACCTATTATATACAACCCTAACGTGATAGTACATGATTTTCTGGTTTAAACATTCTCCTAAAGTCATTTCAATTTCTCTTCCAGTTCACATTAGATTAATTCTAGCGCTCATCACGCAAGAAGTTGTTCAGCTTTAAGGTTTTGCATGCGACATTCACTTTGTGACTTTCTTTTAAACACATTATTGAATCATTCAACTCATTAAAAGGACAGGAAGACAGGACTAATCGATTCAGATAACTAGGGAAAACCAAGACCTATCATGGAAAAATGAATAACAAGAAGTAGTCAGCCACAATGCACCTAGGACTCAAATGAGGAACATTATAGGCATAAAAGACAAGAGGAAACCAAAAGGATTCAGACACTAAAAATTCATGCCTCAAGAGCCTCAAGAAATAGGACAGCAACACAACACTACAAATTTCATGTAGAGCCTAACGTCAAATCCAATTGAAGATTCAAAGGACCACATTTAAAAAAAATATGAAATTCTTGAATTTTAACCTTATGTGACAAGTCAATTCATGCATGTTGAACTCAGGCCTAGCGGTTCAAACTGCTCTTAGATGATCCATCACGGTCCCACAACTTGCCTCACCAATACTAAACTTAATGTAACATTTGCGCATCATTTACTTGAACTTTGCCTAGACTTCTTCCTTTGGCAACATACATAAGACCAACATAGTGGCAGAAATCCTTTCCTCCACTTACCTTCAATAAGGAAGACCTACCCCCTTAACAGAAATGCAACAATATCTGTATATCCTTGTCTCTTCTTTTAGGTCTACACATCGTCCTTGTTGCTCAATTAGCTAAAATCTGTCCTATTGCTTCCTAATCGATGCATTTATTGCCACTGTTAATTCTTCCTCGTTCTAATCTCAATTGAAGCTTACTCGAGCTTTTTCTAGATGTGTTTATTCCTTATCCTATCTTGAGAATTTTCCTACTTACCTGTCTCAAAAGTTTCATTCTCTCTGCCTTTGAAATCATCCATTCTCTTGCCACATCAATTAGCACCACATCATCAATAAACAATATGTATCAAATAATACTTTTAATACTTAAAATAATCAACTAATCAATTAAATTCCTGCTCTGATAAGAAACTACATCAAAATATAAATAATAGATAACTGTCCCAAATAATTTCAAATAGCATCATAATTATCAACAATTAGCTAATCAGGTAACAAATAAACAACATGTTGATAATGAACATACACCATAAATAATTTTGATATACTTATAGCCCTTTCAACCTTAACCTACTGAAAAAAGGTTTATGACAAGCAATGGAAGGCCAATGCAGCTTAATATAGCACAATAAAACTTTACAATTCATAAAAAAGTTGTAACAGCACCTATTTATACAACAAAAAATTTATATGATTATAAGAAGTAAGCTAATAAATCAAACAAACGAATTGATTGATACTGTCTATTTCCTATTAAAACATAATGAAAACTATAGACTACAGTTAGCAAAATAGTTAATGATTGCTATAACTAAATTGCCTGTGAGTAGGATGCTATCAGAGACACCAACAAAACCAGATTGATACGGAAAAGTTCTAATATAAATTAGAGCATAGACACCCTAGTAGCCAATTAAGTGGATCCGGATCTCCAAGCATCACTTGCTACAATTCAACTAGTTTTTTGTAAGTAACATATGATAATATTAACTATACACCAATTAGAAAACAGGATAAGTTGCATATAACCCACTCATCCATATCTTCCGTAGCAATTTTCACAAACTTGTTTACTGCACTTAACATCAACGGGGTTGCCATCTCGGGAAGGACAAATTGCAGATAACCCCTTCCCTCATGAATAGATGGGTGACTGCTAATATATGTTCAACGGTGGTGGTCGCTTTGAGCTTTCTTCACCTTTTGGAGAAAAGTTTGGTGCTTGCTTATTCTAGTTCCAAATTTCATGATAAATGCAAACATTAAAACCAGAGCCTATCACAATCTTCATAAAAATTCGACCTTTGTCAGCTCAACTGATAACAACACTCCCTCTCCTTCCCCAAACCCTTCATGACTCCATCATGAATATACCCGTGAGAATCATTTGTTTTAAACAGAATTCTGAATGGTGAGGTATTACACTTAAAAGTGTTGAAACTTTGGTGTTTCTTTTCCTTCAAATTCAAACTTCACGGTGTCAGGGCATCTCCAACCATACCCTCCAAATTTGGCCCTCCAAATTGGAATATTCTAGGAATATTCCAATTTGGAGGGTGAAATTTGGAGGGTTGCTCCAACCCACTCTCCAAATGTTTTTCTTTTTTTTTTTTGTCAAAAAGCCATATAAATTAAAGAATGTTGGATATAGTTTACGTTAATAATTTTATTGTTAATAATTTATTTGGGAAAAAATTATAACATTATAAAGGTGTCGATGAGAGCTTTAAAATGAACCCAATATTAATACTGCAATACAACATATTAAAAAAGAAGAAATTCTGAAATAACAGTGAAAGCATACATCGATAGAACAAGAAAGCAAATATTAACCTCTAATACAACATACCATAGGTCGCAAACATAAACCTCAAACATAAAATATGATAAGAGACAATTAAAATTCTGGCAGGTCATTATCGTTATAACTACTGGTTCCATCCCGATCTCTCGAAGAACCACCATATTCATTTCTTCCTACAGAACCAGCTTCGCCCGCAAATTGAGAAAATCCTCCTTGATTTCCAGTGGGAAATTCATATTCGTTTTGTCCTCCTACAACTCCTCTAAGAAGATCATAAAATCCTCTTGGCCCTCTGGAGGAAAATCCATAGTCGAATGATGGAGCTCTATATTCCTTTCTATTCATAATTTCCTTTTTTTTTTGTTGATAGTAAGCATGTTCACTTTGATCAACGATGTTACTGAGATCAGTCAACATAATTTGTCTATCCTCGCTTTCACGCTGAAGAGCTAATTGTTGGTCACGTTGTTCTACTTGTAATACCCCAACCCTTGAGAGGGTGATGTGATTAGTATTGATAGATCTGATGGACTGGCCTCACAAACCACCACATGTCTTTTCAGCACGTTTTGTCCTCACTCACGCGCTCCCTGGAAAACTTCCCAGGGGGTCACCCATCCTAGAATTTCTCCAGGCCAAGCACGCTTAACTTTGGAGTTTCTAAGAGCTGGGTTCTCGAAAAGAAGATGCATCTTGATGGTATGAGTATTCCAATCAAATCTATCAATACTAATCACATCACCCTCTCAAGGGTTGGGGTATTACAAATTTCTCCAATTCAAGCACGCTTATCTTTGGAGTTTCTAAGAGTTAGATTCTCGAAAAAAAGATGCATCTTGGTGGTAGAAATGTACGTGGATCTGGTTCCGAAGAAAATCAAATGGACCCCAATGTTATGTTGCAGATGATGCAAAATCTCACCACTATAATGCAAAATCAGCAGCAACAACTTAGCAAACAGCAAGACGCTCGAGACGTTGATTATCCTCGATTACGAAGTGGTATGGCGGAATTTAAGAGGTTGACACCGCCTACCTTCGAAGGAAGTGTTGATCCTATGGTAGCTGAAGACTGGATCACAGAGATGGAGAAAGTATTTACTTATACGAAGTGTCCTGATGGAGAAAAAGTGGCTTATGCAATATATATGTTAAAAGGTCGTGCATATGGCTGGTGGCAAATGCAGCAGAGGATTTTGGGAGATGGTGCTGACCAATTGTCTTGGGAAGAATTTAAGAAAGTCTTTTATGAGAAATACTTTCCAAAGACTGTTCGCCAGCAGAAGGAGAAGGAATTCCGTGAGCTGAAGCAAAATGATAAGACTGTAGTTGAATATGAGGAGGAATTTACTTATCTATCCAAGTTTGCACCACAATTTGTTACAACAGAAGAAGATAGAGCACGTCGTTTTGAGGAGGGTCTGCAACCCCAGATAAGATTTCAAGTGAGCTCATTTGAACTCCCTACTTATGCAGCAGTATTAAAGAAAGCTTTAGTAATTGAAAAGGAACGAAAAGAAATCTTCTCAGTTGATAATCACAAGAATGATAATATGAAGAAGAGGTTCAGATCGGACGGACGTGGAGGTCACAACAAGAACTGGCAAAACAAAAGACACAGTGGAGATTTAAAAGGAAAGCAGACTATGAATCAGAAGTCGATGAGATGCACCATTTGTGACAAGCCTAATCATGAAGCTAAAAATTGCTGGAGAGTTACAGGTGCTTGTTTGAGGTGTGGCCAAAAGGATCACAAGATTGCAGATTGTCCTAAGTTGAATGAAACATCAGGTCAAAATACATCTCAACGTGATCAGCGTCCTCAAGTGAAGGCACGAGTTTACTCTATAACCGAGCAAGAGGCTCTGGCGAATAATGATGTGGTGTCAGGTATTATACCTATATTTTCTACTTTTGCTCGAATACTATTTGATTCTGGAGCTTCGCATTCCTTTATTGCTGCACAGTTTGTTAAGAAAAACAAACTACCATGTGATACCCTACAACAAGAATTACTTGTTAGTACACCTGGGGGTAATATATTAGTATCAAATCAGGGTTGTAAGGGGAAAATTAATATTTGGAACTGTCTCATTCATGATCTGGAACTGGCGGCAGTAGTGTTTGCTCTAAAGATTTGGAGACATTATTTATATGGTGAACATTGTGAAATATATACTGACCACAAGAGTTTGAAATATATATTCACCCAAAAGGAGTTAAATTTGCGGCAAAGAAGATGGTTGGAGCTTCTAAAGGATTATGACATTACCATCAATTATCACCCTGGCAAGGCAAATGTTGTTGCTGATGCCTTGAGCCGCAAGAATACATGCAATCTAGCATATTTAGTTACTTCTCAAAGAAAAATATTGGAGGAATTGGATCGTACTGGAATTGAAATTAGAGTTCAATTAGCCAATATGGTGATACCACCTTCTTTGATAGATGAAGTTAAAGCAAACCAACATAAGGATCCTCACCTAGTAAAGATAAAGAAAGAGGTGGAAGAAGGTTCTCGAAGAGAATTTAAAATACATAAAGATGGGTCTTTGATGTTTGGAAATAGAATTTGTGTGCCTGATATACCAGAGATAAAGAAGAAGGTTCTGAAAGAAGCGCACCACTCTCTGTATACTATGCATCCTGGATCAACTAAGATGTATAAAGATTTAAAAGAAATCTATTGGTGGAATAACATGAAGAGAGAAATTGCTATTTATGTTTCGGAATGTCTTACTTGCCAACAAGTAAAGGCTGAACACCAAAGACCAGCTGGTTTAGTTCAAAATTTGGACATACCGATGTGAAAGTGGGAAAAGATCACCATGGATTTCATCACCGGCCTTCCCAAGACTTTGAAGAAGAATGATGCTATATGGGTGATTGTTGATCGATTAACTAAGTCAGCGCACTTTCTACCTATCAATATGAAATTTTCACTAGAAAAGCTGACTAAATTATACATCAAGGAGATAGTGAGACTGCATGGAGTGCCCATCTTAATAGTATCAGATAGAGACCCTAGGTTCACATCAGAATATTGGAAAAGTGTACATAGAGCTCTACAAACTAAACTAAATTTTAGCTCAGCGTACCATCCACAGACGGACGACCAATCAGAAAGGACAATTCAGACACTGGAAGATATGCTGAGGTGTTGTGTACTAGAAATGAGAGGATCATGGGAAGATTATCTGCCCCTAGCAGAATTTGCATATAATAACAGCTATCAAACTAGTATTCAAATGGCACCATATGAACTTCTTTATGGAAGAAAGTGTAGGTCTCCTGTCTATTGGGACGATGTTGGAGAAAGAAAACTTATTGGATCAGAGTTGATACAGCAAGCAATTGATAAAGTTCAATTAGTGCGGGAACGCCTTCGCACAGCACAAAGTCGTCAGAAGAGTTATGCTGACCAAAGAAGAAGAGAATTAGAATTTCAGGTGGGCGATCATGCTTTCTTGAAGGTTTCACCTACCCGAGGAGTGAAAAGATTTGGAATCCAAGGGAAGTTAAGTCCTAGATTCGTTGGTCCTTTTGAAATTCTGCAAAGGATTGGTCCAGTGGCATATAAATTAGCATTACCGCCATCTCTATCTGGAATACATGACGTATTTCACGTATCGATGCTGCGAAAGTTCATCCGAGAGTCTAATAAGATAATCGAATTATCTCCAGTGGAGCTCAAACCGGACTTGACATATGAGGAGAAACCTAAGCGCATCGTGGAATTTCATTACATATGTTGAGATTATATTTTAATGCATTATACTATGTATGCAAACATTCATTATGACATTCCGATATTTACCACATATCCCCGATATTTCCCCGATATCCGCAATCCGATATGAATTTTGGTCATCCGATATTTCCCCGATATCCGATATTTAAAACCTTGCTAATGAGATAATCGAATTATCTCCAGTGGAGCTCAAACCGGACTTGACATATGAGGAGAAACCTGAGCGCATCGTGGATTTTAAAGAACAAGTACTTAGGCGTCGAACCATCAAATATGTGAAAGTACAATGAAAGAATCATTCAGAACGAGAAGCTACTTGGGAAACTGAAGATTCCATGCGAGAGAAATACCCCGAGCTCTTTATACATTAAGGTACGTTAAGTTTCGAGGACGAAACTTTTTATTAGGAGGGGAGTGTGTAACAGCCACCCCAAGTTATAAAAAAAATGTATAAAAAAAAATTACTGTTCAATATCATGCGCTTCCTCATTACGCCGCCCACGTGATACGACACTAATTTTTAAAA
This sequence comes from Asparagus officinalis, assembly GCF_001876935.1. Classification (NCBI taxonomy): domain Eukaryota; kingdom Viridiplantae; phylum Streptophyta; class Magnoliopsida; order Asparagales; family Asparagaceae; genus Asparagus; species Asparagus officinalis. Next base: position 133,701 of record NW_017972277.1, read on the forward strand.
AAAAAATTCCTCTTTTCCACTCCGTAATCTCTCTTTTCCACACCGTAATCCCGATAGCTTTTCTCCCTTTCGATACCGACAACACAGCTTTCAGCTTAAAAAGGGAAGAAGGGGGAAAGAATTCGTGTAAAAAAAAAGAAAAAGAAAGAAAATGAGAGAGACAGAGAGAAGAAGCTGGAGGAAGAGGAAGGTGACAGTGGGGAAAGAAAATGGGATTTTATTTGAAAATCAAGCAAATTGAAAGGTATAGTTACTCCCTTGTTTGATTTCTTTGATTTCTTCGAACTGATTTAGATTTCTTAAGGAATTTGAAAAAAAAAGAAAAAAAAGAAAATACTAACCTTGATCCGGCGGGAGTTCGCCGCCAACCGCTCCTGGTCGCCGGTGATTACCTGTTGCCGGAGGGAGAAAGAGGAACGGAGAGGAGGCAAGTAGTGAGAGAAGAGATGGAGTGGAGAAAAGAGACGAAAAAATGAAGAAAATCTCTGAGAGGAAGAGATAAAGAGAGTTTTAATTAAATAACAAAATTATTTCGGGACCCCTGAAAGATTTTTAGTTTGTATATAGGCCCAAATAATAAAGAGGAATAAAAATATCCTTAAGACCCCTGAAAATTTAAAAGTTTGTAAATAACCCTAACAGAGAATTCAAAGAACATATATAAATAGGATAATTTCGTATAGACCCCTGTTATTTGTTTTATTTACAAATAAGTCCAATTTGAAGAATAATAGATAACTTTTGGGACAGAATTAAGTTGTTATAAAACCTTGCCTTATCATAATTTAATAGTAAACCCATATCTACCATATTTATAGATTTTAATTATTATATTAAAAAATTATTGGCTCTAGAAAGAAATAATAATAATAAAATTAGAAACAAGCTTCAGAAAAATCCTAGAAATTAAGAAACCTTAGTAGTATACCCAAATAGTATGCACATGAAATCTTTTGTATTAGATATTTATACATCTTGAATGATTATAGGTTTGATCAAGGAGTAGATTTTCTTGGAGTACTGTTCTCCAAATTATTACAAGATCTGTTAAGGTGAGTAGAATTCTTATCATTGGTTATTTTCTATTATGTATTATTTAAATAGAAATGTTATTTTGTATAGAGAAATGATGGATCAGACATGTTACTCTGTTCGTTTATAAGAATTGTTAACAAAATTGAATTGATAGCTATTTATCTTTTACAAGATAAATATTGTTAGTATATGAGAATATTAAAAAAATATCAGTTACTGTTCAAATGCATTTATCGAAGAACACTAGTTGAAAAAGAAAATTTTTATATTCATTTAGATTCATGAATATTCTAATTTCATGAAATTGATATGAGAAAAGTTTGCAAAAGTGTTCAAGCATTTACAATGCTTTCATATAAGTGAAAGTTGTTGTAAGTGATTCTTTGAGAAGAAAAAAATGTGTTATCCTCAGAAGTCCACTATGGAGTGAAATGATTTGTTTAAGCCTATCATATGGTATTGAATGTACCGATCAGTGTTAAAGTGACCTTCGGGCAAAAGTGGCCTCCGGGCAAAAGTGGCCTTCGGGCAACCTATGGTAGTGCTAGGTACATTCTGTCCCCGGGTTGACTTATAGTGATTCGATGCGCATTCCCATGCTACTGGGCTATAATTTTCGTAGCCTTAGTGTGACAACTGAGGAAATTTTGTAATTGTGGATTTAGCTTGATATCTACAATTTTAAAAGTATTTAGTATTCATTCGTATTATTTCTTAAATTATGAATATTCCTTGCTATTCTTAGAAACTTTCTCATTTGAAATATTATGCATCTCTCAATTGTTCTTTCTTAAATTTTAGTATTAATAAATTCTCAAACTTGACTGATCCGCTAATGATAAGCTTTCTACTCACTGAGTGTAAACTCACCCCGTTGTTTTTCAATCTTTTTCAGATGAAAATTAGATAGCTTTATCGAAGCCTCGAAGCTTTGGAACATGAGAAGAATGTTTTAGAGTGTTTGGTGTTGAAGCTATAGTCATGCTAGTCATGCTATTATGCATATGTAATAAGAGTCTTCTGACTCATTAGAGTGAACTTGTTATCCAGGTTTTAAATATCGGATATCGGGGAAATATCGGATGATCAAAATTCATATCAGATTGCGGATATCAGGGTTTCTCCAGGCCAAGCACGCTTAACTTTGGAGTTTCTAAGAGCTGGGTTCCCGAAAAAAAGATGCATCTTGATGGTATGAGTATTCTAATCAAATCTATCAATACTAATCACATCACCCTCTCAAGGGTTGGGGTATTACAATCTCCCTCACTTAAACTCGCAACGTCCTCGTTGCGCCAAATCATATCACCCAAGACCGTACCATCCATGTGAGATTCTAGAGGTGGCTCCTACGGCCTCAAGAGGTGGCTCCCGTCCTCTCGACGTAGCACTTTGTGCCGTATAGCACTTAGCTCTCATAATTCCGATTGGCTTGTCTCTGATACCATAACTGTCACGCCCCTAAAATGCGCAGCTAATTTTGAGATGCATGACAGCGACAACACGTGCATAAAGCACATGCTAAGCCTGCGGTGCACTTCCACATTATAATAAACTTCATTTTACAACAACACGTGCATAAAGCACATGCTAAGCCTGCGGTGCACTTCCACATTATAATAAACTTCATTTTACAAGAAGCTTATTTGACAAATAAAGAAGTCTCAGAGCAAAACCATATTATAACAAGTTAACTCTAATGAGTCAGAAGACTCTTATTACATATGCATAATAGCATGACTAGCATGACTATAGCTTCAACACCAAACACTCTAAAACATTCTTCTCATGTTCCAAAGCTTCGAGGCTTCGATAAAGCTATCTAATTTTCATCTGAAAAAGATTGAAAAACAACGGGGTGAGTTTACACTCAGTGAGTAGAAAGCTTATCATTAGCGGATCAGTCAAGTTTGAGAGTGAGTTTACACTCAGTGAGTAGAAAGCTTATCATTAGCGGATCAGTCAAGTTTGAGAATTTATTAATAATAAAATTTAAGAAAGAACAATTGAGAGATGCATAATTATTTCAAATGAGAAAGTTTCTAAGAATAGCAAGGAATATTCATAATTTAAGAAATAATACAAATGAATACTAAATACTTTTAAATTTGTAGATATCAAGCTAAATCCACAATTACAAAATTTCCTCAGTTATCACACTAAGGCTACGAAAATTATAGCCCAGTAGCATGGGAATGCGCATCGAATCACTATAAGTCAACCCGGGAACAGAATGTACCTAGCACTACCATAGGTTGCCCGAAGGCCACTTTTGCCCGGAGGCCACTTTTGCCCGAAGGCCACTTTAACACTGATCGGTACATTCAATACCATATGATAGGCTTAAACAAATCATTTCACTCCATAGTGGACTTCTGAGGATAACACATTTTTTTCTCAAAGAATCACTTACAACAACTTTCACTTATATGAAAGCATTGTAAATGCTTGAACACATTTGCAAACTTTTCTCATATCAATTTCATGAAATTAGAATATTCATGAATCTAAATGAATATAAAAATTTTCTTTTTCAACTAGTGTTCTTCGATAAATGCATTTGAACAGTAACTGATATTTTTCTAATAGCCTCATATACTAACAATATTTATCTTGTAAAAGATAAATAGCTATCAATTCAATTTTGTTAACAATTCTTATAAACGAACAGAGTAACATGTCTGATCCATCATTTCTCTATACAAAATAACATTTCTATTTAAATAATACATAATAGAAAATAACCAATGATAAGAATTCTACTCACCTTAACAGATCTTGTAATAATTTGGAGAACAGTACTCCAAGAAAATCTACTCCTTGATCAAACCTATAATCATTCAAGATGTATAAATATCTAATACAAAAGATTTCATGTGCATACTATTTGGGTATACTACTAAGGTTTCTTAATTTCTAGGATTTTTTCTGAAGTTGTTTCTAATTTTATTATCATTTTTTTTTTCTAGAGCCAACAATTTTTAATATAATAATTAAAATCTATAAATATGGTAGATATGGGTTTACTGTTAAATTATGATAAGGCAAGGTTTTATAACAACTTAATTCTGTCCCAAAAGTTATCTATTATTCTTCAAATTGGACTTATTTGTAAATAAAACAAATAACAGGGGTCTATAAGAAATTATCCTATTTATATATGTTCTTTGAATTTTCTATTAGGGTTATTTACAAACTTTTAAATTTTCAGGGGTCTAAAGGATATTTTTATTCCTCTTTATTATTTAGACCTATATACAAACTAAAAATCTTTCAGGGGTCCTAAAATAATTTTGTTATTTAATTAAAACTCCCTTATCTCTTCCTTCCTCTCAGAGATCGTTCTGTCATTTTTTTTTCTTCATTTTTTTTCGGTTCTCTTTTCTCTCTCTCTCTTTCGATCTCTCTCTCTCACTATCTTCCTCTCTCTCTCTCGTGTTCCTCTTTCTCCCTCCGGCAACAGGTAATCACCGGTGACCAGGAGCGGTCGGCGACGAACTCCCGCCGGATCAAGGTTAGTATTTTCTTTTTTTTTCTTTTTTTTTTTCAAATTCCTTAAGAAATCTAAATCAGTTCGAAGAAATCAAAGGAATCAAAGAAATCAAACAAGGGAGTAACTATACCTTTCAATTTGCTTGATTTTCAAATAAAATCCCCTTTTCTTTTCCCACTGTCACCTTCCTCTTCCTCCAGCTTCTTCTCTCTGTCTCTCTCGTTTTCTTTCTTTCTTTTTTTTACACGAATTCTTCCCCCCTTCTTCCCTTTTTAAGCTGAAAGCTGTGTTGTCGGTATCGAAAGGGAGAAAAGCTATCGGGATTATCGGGATTACGGTGTGAAAAAGAGAGATTACGGAGTGGAAAAGAGAGGAATTTTTTTTTTTAAAAATTAGTGTCGTATCACGTGAGCGGCGTAATGAGGAAGCGCATGATATTGAACAGTAAGTTTTTTTTTTATACATTTTTTTTATAACTTGGGGTGGCTGTTACACTACTTCTCTAGCTCGCAATTCTAATTTTATCTTTTTATTTTCAAGTTTCATTATCATCAATCGCTCCATTTTTTCCCTGCTCATTTAATTCTAATTTTATCTTTTTATTTTCAAGTTTCATTATCATCAATCGCTCCATTTTTTCCCTGCTCATTTCACGTTTAGCATCCATCTCTTTTCAAGTTTCATTATCATCAATCGCTCCATTTTTTCCCTGCTCATTTCACGTTTAGCATCCATCTCTTACATACTCTTAATAATTCCCTTCTCATAACTAAACTCCGCCGAAATTTTTCTCTTTGCCTTCTCTTTCTTTCTTCCAACAGGACGACTTGCTGGGCTGTCCGTGGGAGACAGGCCATCACTCATGTTAACAAAACTTTCTCTCTCCGTGTTCGACTCTGATCCTTCAGAGATGCTCCCAACTGCATGATTGGATTTAGGGTCAGCCCATTTCTCGGCATCCTTGAGGATCGTCCAAACATGATCGAATTGAAATCCTTTCTTTTCTTTAACATCTTCTCCGTACATGATTCTAGCTTGAGTCAACTAACAAAATTACAAACAAAAAATATTAGACAGTTGAAAATGATATTATAAAATCCATAGTAAAAATATATACTTACTATATCGATTTCAGAAGCTCCACTTGGATTCAGTCGCTCGATTTGTCGAACACAACCCCGAAATTTGTTTGCTGCCTTCTTAATTGCGTCCATACGACATTCCAGAGACTTTGGTGACCGTTGTTTATCACCTACCTTTTCATGGAAGACTGCTGTGATCCTTTCCCACATCTTATCTTTCTTTTGACATGTGCCTGAGACTGGGTCTTGAGAAATTTCAAGCCATGCCAAGCACAAGAACTGATCTTCTTGGTTACTGAATGATTTTCCTCGAACAGATGTCATAGTGGATGAAGAAAGATTGGTGGACAAAAGTATGGGATAAGCTACCATTATTTATAATACACGTCTCCTGACGAGCACAAGTGATGGTGGGAATCTGGTGATTGCAAGAAGACAAGCACGAGACTCGATATTGACATGACTGGACATGGCTCTTGGAAACATCACCCGACGAGAAGTGATGGTGTGAATCTGGTGATTGCAAGAAGACAAGCACGAGACTCGATATTGACATGACTGGACATGGCTCTTGGAAACATCACCCGACGTTTGGTGATGGTGGGAATCTGATGATTGAAAGAAAAGCACGAGACTCGATATTGACATGACTGGACATGGCTCTTGGAAACATCACCCGACGAGAAGTGATGGTGGGAATCTAGTGATTGCAAGAAGACAAGCACGAGACTCAATATTGACATGACTGGACATAGCTCTTGGAAACATCACCCGACGAGAGGTGATGGTGGGAATCTTTCACAACTCTTTAAATATATGAACTCTAAATACAAAACTCAATATATCACAACTCTTTTCTCTTCATACAATAAAATATGAGCTTTGGAGAATGGTCATCTTGGAACCACTCTTTTTCTTCCTCTGATGGAGAGACCCTCGATCTTTGCTTTCAAGACTGGGAGAATGAACTGGCTGAGCAGGAGGAGCGAGATGAAGTCTTGAAGAAAATATTGGCTCGTCGTCTTCAAGAGAGCAGAGAACGAAAACGTAAAGGATCGATTCCTGGTCATGTGGTGATCAATCGAGGAAGAGAAGAAGGTAACTCTCGACTTTGGCACGATTATTTTTCTGAGAAACCCACATATGGGGATGCTCTTTTTCGCAGAAGGTTTCGATGTCGACGAGATCTATTCCTTCGCATTGTCAATGCAGTAAAAGAACACGACAACTACTTTGTGCAGAAGAGAGATGGTCTTGGTGTATTAGGATTATCGACTTTACAAAAAGTAATAGCAACGCACGCATGTTAGCGTATGGAACTTGAGCGGATAGTACCGGCGAATATAATAGGATTGGTGAGTCAACCGTAATCCAATGCTTGAAGAGGTTTTGTCGGGCAGTTATAGAGGTGTTTGGAAATGAATATTTGAGGTATCCCACTACGGGTGACATTGCACGGTTGCTAAGGAAAGGAGAAGAGCGCGGAATTTCGGGAATGTTGGGCAGTTTAGACTGCATGCACTGAAAATGGAAAAACTATCCAACGGCTTGGGCGGGACAGTACTCGGGACGTCACGGAGGCCCAACAATGATTCTAGAGACAGTAGCCTCATATGACTTATGGATATGGCATTCTTTTTTTGGATTACCAGGATCTAACAATGATATTAACGTACTGCAATCTTCAAATTTGTTTAACCAACTAGCACAAGGTATTTCTCCTCCTGCTAATTATAGTATTTTAGGAAAGAATTATGATACAGGTTACTACTTGGCCGATGGGATATACCCCAAATGGTCTACTCTTGTACAAACAATATCCTAACCATAAGGGCCTAAGAGGCAGCTTTTTGCTGCTATGCAAGAAGGATATCGAAAAGATGTAGAGCGGGCTTTTGGTGTTCTTCAGTCACGATTTGCCATTATCAAGGGACCATCACGTTTTTGGGACAAGCGGAGACTACACGACATAATGACTGCTTGTATTATACTACATAACATGACTGTGGAGGATGAACGCGATGCAGAACCAGAGATTATTGTTCATGACGAAATTTCAAGACCTGAAGAGATAGATATTGATGATGCCGAACGATTCCAACGATTCTTTGATCGACATAGGAAGATTCAAGATAGGGAAGCTTATTTTATGCTTCGAAACGCACTAATTGAACATTTATGGCAGAAGCACGGCAACGAAGGAATGTAATTTAAATATTGTAATTTATGCTTGTACTTTTTTATGGAGCGAGTTAAATAGATCCCCGTATTTTAAATTTCATGTCTGATACTTATTTATTTAATTTAAAAATTAATAATTTTATAATAATACTAAAATAAATTAATCTTAGTTTCATTTTAAAGATCTCAACGAGCCCTTTCCAAATATATAATGATTTCAAATATTAGATTAATAATTTTTTAACTATATTTATTTGAAATTAAACATCTAATTTAAATTACTAAGAAGGATGGCAAAGTGGTAAATTTTAAGAAATCAAATAGTTAAAAATGGCAAAATTGTAATTAAAAAATCATGAATAGGGTTATGGAGAGACCCTCCATATTTTCTCCCCACTCAAATTTGGAGATCTCCAAATTTGGAGAGTGGTTGGAGAGGTTCCACTCTCCAAATTTGGAGATTTTGGAGATATAGAGGGTGGTTGGAGATGGTCTCAAAAGTTAAAAATCTGTCAAACTTTAGAACACTAAAGCGCCATTTAACTCAATACTAAAAGTAGGTCAAGTTTTGAGCTTTCTTCAACTTCCCTAGAAAAGTTTGAGCTCAAATTCTAATTTCATGACAAGTAAAAACTTTAGAGACAAAAACTGTCATAACCTCTATGAGCTCACCTGATAATAGTACTTCCTCCCTCTCTCCAGCCCCTTCATGACCCCATCGTGAATGAACCCGGGATCCCGCCACCCGATGCTCGCATTCGCCGGATAATC
>NW_017972277.1:142272-143622 GCF_001876935.1 Asparagus officinalis
CGTACCTCCTCACCTCTGTCTCCGCCTCCCTCTCCAACCTCCCCTCCTCCAACCCATACCTAACCCTGCCCTTCAACCCATCCCCCATCACAAACATAACCCTCATCTCGTCCTCTCGATCCGTAAACCCTAAATGGATCTGATCCGGGCCCGATGCGGATTCGAACCCAATCTCCTCCGAAACCGCGAGCTTGTGCTTCGTAGCGGGAAGCGGGTTCTGGTCGTGGTCTTTATGGCGGTAGCTGACCTCGCTGCGGAGCCAGCGAAAGAGGCGGAACTGGTAATTGGATCGGAGGTTGACGAGGGGGAGGGAGATGGATCCGGATCCGGTAAGGTAAGTGGAGGAGGAGTTGAGGAAGAGGTAGCCGATGAAATCGGTGTCGGAGGAGTTCGGGGGTGAGTAGATCCCGAGCCAATCGAGATCAGAGGGGGAGTCGATGTTGGCCCAATGGATTTGGACTGTGTTGTTGGATTTGGTTAGGGTTTTGGGGGAGATCGAGATTGTCACGGCTGAGGTGGATATTGAGAGTGAGACGAGGAGGAGGAGGAGGATTAGGGCTAGGGTTTCGAAAGATGACGCCATTGACGGAGCTCGGAGGAGAGAGAGAGAGAGAGAGAGAATTGAAGGGAAGAAGGAAGAAGCCAGTGATTTTATATGGGATTGGCTAGGTGTTTGTTTCAAATCCTATAATTTTAGATATGGATTTCACCGTGGGATTTGAAATCCATATGTAATTTATTATGGGTTGGGATACCTAAAACTTTGTTTGTTTTAATAATATTTTAGGATTTGGAATACTCTAATTTATAATATTTTTGTTTGTTTCAAACTTTTTACAATTTAAAATCCTTAATTTGTCTAACACTTTGAAATCCACCCATCTCACCCAAAAAAGAGGATTTCACAAATCCTTATTTATTTTTATTATTTGGGGATTTGATATTCTAAAATTTGTTTTGAAACAAACAAGTTTTATGAAATTCTAAAACCCAAAAAAACCCACTTTTTGATCCTAAAATTTGAAATCCCACCCAAATGCCAAATTTTTTTTGAAACAAACACCCCCTAATAGAATTTTGGACACACGCTTGATTTGATAGAAGTTATATATCCTATAAGTTTTTTAAACCTTTACTTAAAGGGAAAATTACTTCTAGGCCACAAAATCTAACTTTCAATGTGCCACAACCTCCCAATTTTCAACAATGTGCCGCAGCCTTTTTTTTGAAAAAATTATGTCCAGGCCCCTCTCCTCAAGTTCCAATGCAACCTCTTCAAAAATCCTTATTTTACCCCTCCCCTACACCCCCCTCCTCCTCCTCCTCCCTTCCTCCTCTCTCCTTGCCCCC
>NW_017972277.1:143650-158052 GCF_001876935.1 Asparagus officinalis
GCTGCCAGCGTCGTCCCAAGCGCCGCCACCTCCCTCCCCTGCTCGGCCTCCCTCCCCTCCCTCGCTGCACCTCCCACTACACATCCCTCCTCCTCCTCCGGTCCCCCTCTGCCCCTTCCCCCGCTCCGTCGTCGGTGCCGTCCCGAGGAACTTCACGTGGCCGGCGGCGATCATGGTTATTATATTAACATGTTAACTCTTAGGGTTAACATGTTAACTCTTACGGTTAACATGTTAACTCTTAATAGTTAATATGTTATTTGTAAGAGTTAACATGTTAACCGTAAGAGTTAACATGTTAACCGTAAGAGTTAATATATTAACCGTAAAATTTAACATGTTAGCCCTAAGAGTTAACATGTTAACCGTAAGAGTTAACATCCGCTGGCATGAGAAAGATGAGGGTAAAATTAGGATTTAAGCCAGTTGGCATGTTTAATCATGAGCTGGTATGTCTAATCATCTGCTGACATGAGCTGGAATCATGATGGAGGGGCCTGAACACAATTTTTTAAAAAAACAAGGGGCTGCAGCACATTTAAAAAATATGGGGGGCTGTAGCACATTGAAAGTTGGATTTTGGGGCCTAGAAGCAATTTTTCCTTACTTAAATACTCTAAAATATTTTAAACTTGTACTTATATCTAAATTTTAAAAAACTTGCACTTAAGTACCGCTAGTTATGTAAACTTAAGGGTAATTTAAGTGCAAGTTTTAAAATACTAAGGGTATTTAAGTGTTAGGTTTAAAATTTTTAGGTATACAAGTGCTATAAAAGATAAATGAGGGTTATATTTGACCGTTTTAAAATCTTTAGAGTACATAAGTGCTACCGAAAATAAATAAGAGTATATAAGCGCAACATAAGAGAAACTATAAGGTATCTAAGTGCAATTAATCCTTCCGAATTAGTCCCTGTAATTATCAACTTTTGATTTGAGAAGAATATCGAAGAATATCTTACCTAATGATTTTTTTTTTTTTTTGCTAATGGATTTTGGCAGTTATAACCCTCTATTTAAGTTTACTCTTTCGCCAATCCATATTTTAGCAATGGTGTTGTTGCTCGTCGCAAAATCATCATGTATTGTTAGTGACTAAAGTGAGGGTAGAGTGAAATTCACCATGGGTGGTTAATAACTAATTAGATCCGAGTTAGCAATTTAGATGGAGTAATGGTAGAGGGACTAATTTGAAATAACTAATAAGATTTGATTGAATAAATTAGATTTGAGGGATTAATTCATAATATTAATTATATAAGGGACCAGTTTTGAAGGGGGGAAAAATCTAGACTTTATTATTGGAGATAGGCTGGTAGAGGGAGGGGGGGTGCTTTATAAATTTAACCTTGGAAGGGGGTTTATGCCAGGGATATGCTGACAGTGACCGGTGATTGCTTGGAATTGTATCAAAGTGACGATTTGCCGCCCGACGAAGACTGTTCACCAATCAAATAAAAGGACCAATCAAATTTAAAAGCCTTTATAGAATGGAAAAATTGCATGAAACGTGTACTTCCAGCTTATGTTCGATGTTTTTTTCATGGGAATAAATTAACAGATAAAAAAACGCTTTTTCTTTGAATTACTCTTGTTCTTAAACTTGTAACATCTCATACTTCACTTCTATCTTTTTTTTTATATATATAACTAGCATTTCAACTCCGGGTAAGCACGATCATTTTCCCATAATTTAATGTATATATCACTCTTTGATAATAACAAAGACTTGTATGCATCATCTATTATACCTATCATAGTTATTTTCCATATTCTTAATTTAGTTTATCGTTTATTGAAATATATATATTAGTTAAGTAAATAATTTAATTAAAGATATATCATAAATTATCTTAATTAGCTAAGTAGATAAGTGAATTAGATATTTCTGCAATCAATAGAAAATATAATTTTTAAGCAAAAAATTTATTTGAATTATTATGCCCATCAATTTCCCGTTAAGACATGTTACAACTTTACTAATTAACATGTAGGATTAGTATTTATATATAAAATAAATTCAAAAAAGACAAATAATAAAAAAATAAACAAAAAGTAAAATGCTAACCTACTGAGAATTCATATCAAGAGAAGAGCCCTCAGGATGTAATTGCAAAACATATTCTCAATTCTAAAAATAGAAAAAACAACAATTTAGAAATAGAATAAATACAGATGCTCATTAGGTAGATATTAATTAATAATTAAAATTAAAATTTAGAAGAATAAAAAAAATCATAGGGATGAACCTAATTAATTGAAATTGATGAGAAAAGCTTCTTACTCGAAATCTTCTTAACTGCAAAATAAAAAAATTGGATAGTAGTTAATCTAAGTAAACTCTAAAAAATTTAGCTTTTTGAAATAAAATAAATAAAGAAGTCATATGTAAAATGGTTATCAAACTGAGGATGATCTAAATCTTTAATATTTTATCCGCTTTATTGTGCCCATCAATTTTACATTAGAACTTGTTACAACTTTACTCGATTAAAATGCAAGATTTATTTTAGTATAAAGGCTTTAAAAAAGAAAAATAATAATAAGTAAAGAAAATGAAAATTCTTACCCACAGGTGAAATCAAGAATAGAGAACTCCGCGGTTCTAAAACACATTTCGTCAATCCTAAAAAGACAAAATAAACAAATTAGAGCACAATGAAATATTTAGAGAAAAAATGATACGGGTGTATCTTCTTCCTTACTTCGGGAGCTTAGCGATCCTCATGGGAGCTTAAGGATAGATGATTCTCATGGTATCTTGAGAATAGAGATGTGAACGAAGTCGTTGAAGGTGACAACATCGAAGAGTACAAGAAAAACTACAGGAAAGTCTCTGGACTTCCAGCAGTCGATCGCACATGACTCTGCGGTCGACCGCGAACGTGCACAGATTAGGGAAAGTATCTGGACTTTTTGCGGTTGACCGCGACGAACTCCACGGTCGACCGCCAAACCCTGTAGTCGATACTGAGTTTCGGTCGTTTGCCACTGTCGACCGCTATGGGTTCTGCAGTCGATCGCAATGCGATTTTGGGCATGGGTTTAGTTTCCTGCACTGTTTAGATTTTTCTGTTTGATTTAAATAGAAACACGATTTTTCTAAGGTTATCTATCCAGAGTGTAATCAGAAACGAGATCAGGGAGTTTGTTTTTTGATCTAGAGAGATTGTGAGAGAGATTTGTAATTTATTATTTCTCATAATCTAGATAAGATATTTTCCTTCGTCCAACTCAATTCTTTGTGTGTTTTCTATTATCTTCTTCACAACCCACTCTTGATAATTCCGTGATCAAGGGTGCTCGTCATATGACTCGTATCAAGTTAGTATCAGAGCGATTAGATCCTATGAAGGGGGATCCTGTGTATGGTCCTTACTCGATCGCAATACAAGAAGCTAGGTGGATCCTTATTTCTTTGGAAGGAGTTCAGAGATTAAGGAAGAAGAAGATAACTGAAGGGGATAGTCCAGCAAGACTAGATACATTAGAGAAACACATGGAGACATGGGTTCGACTCTCAAATAGCTCATCAATCTTTTCCAAGGGAAGGATAAAAAGAAGGAATCTTTTTCAAAAAGCAAGAAGAGACTTGTAGAGTCCGATGATGAAGGCGAGGAATCTGATTCTGAAGAGGAGGCCGAAATTGTCAAGACTGTTCCGCATCAAAGGGGTAAAGGTTCTTACCATAATTTAAAAATAGACTTCAAGGTGGAGATTCCTGTTTATGATAGGAGTGTCAACGTCGAGAGGCTCGATGATTGGATCGAGCGGATGGAGACCTATTTTACCCTCTACGGATATTCATCCAAGGAAAAACTCGTGTTCATGACTTTGAAGCTTTCGGGGCATACATTGACATGGTGGAAATCCTATTGCAAGCAGGAAAGAAAGACGGTGTCGTGAAACAAGTTGAAGGAACTACTGAGGAAGCAGTTCTACACGGTGGGGTTCCTCAAGGAGCTTTGGTACAAGTGGTACGGATTACGCCAAAGGTTCAACCAAACCGTTCAAGAGTATACGATGAAATTCCAGCAGCATGAGATGGTCCTCAACATCGCAACGGAGGAATATTCTATTTTTATGAAGTATATGGCAGGTCTGAATGAATATATTCAAAAGGAGATGAAGCTGTTCATAGTCGAGTCCATTGCAGAAGCAAGTGTGAAGGCTATTGACATAGAGGCTAGGCAAAAGAAGGTCAATGAGGCGTAGGGGGGCTCCAAACAAACGGGAGGCAAGTCTAGTAGCTCTCAACCGAAGAAAGAGAAGAAGAAGGGTGATTTAGGGAAGACAAGATTGACATGTAATTACTACAAACAGACGGGACATGTAGCTGATCGTTGCTGGGAGAAGTACCCTCATATGAAGCCGAAGGGGTTGAAGAAAAAGGAGGAGAAGAAAACATACGTGGTAGCATAAGGTCCGAAGGAAGTTCCCAGGATGATAGAACCCAATAGCAGTCTTAACCTTATGGCGGGGAAGCAGGCCACGACAGAGGACGAAGACCTGATGGAGCAACTCTTTGTTTTGAAGTTGTAGGTCAAGTCCAGCTTGGTTAATTCCATAGTGGATCCAGGGAGTTAGAAGAATTTGATATCCGAGGCCTTGGTTCAGAAGCTGGGATTGAAGACAGTCAAACATCTGAAACCTTATCCTTTAGGGTGGACTCAGTAGGAGGCAGGATTGAGTGTGGTCAACTAATATACTTTCAGACTTACACTCCACGAGTCGTATATTGACGAGGTCACATGTGATGTCGTTCCGTTGGATGTTTGTCAAGTGATAATGGGCAATCCTTATTTATGGGATAGATACGCAGTTTACGATAGGAGGGCCCAAAAGTATAAGTTCACCAAGGATGATGATCAATTCATATTTCGTTCAGCATCTCTTCCACAGGAGACGAGTTTGGTGACGGTGACTCAGGAAAATAAGCTAGTGAATGTGAGCAAAAAGTTTGTATTGTTATTCATTAGGCCTTATGAGGAGCAGCTGAGTAGGGTGTGGTTGACTACCTTGAGCAAGCTTCAGAAGGGAGATCTTGACAGGTTGAAGGCCAAGTACGCGAACTTATTTTTAGAGATCACGGGACTACCACCACGACAGAGTGTGGAGCATGAGATTATGTTGACTGACGAGAGTTCCTTGCCGAATATATGTCTATACCGCACATCTATACAGGAGTCTGAGGAGATCAAGAGGCAGGTTCAGGAGCTTTTAAAGACAGGAGTGATTGTGCCGAGTTGTTCACCCTACGGGTCTCCAGTATTGTTGGTGCCCAAAAAGGATGGAGGATGACGCATGTGCACGGATTACCGGACGCTCAACAAGATAACCATCAAGAATCGCTACCCATTATCTCGGATTGATGATCTTATGGACCAATCGGAGGGAGCGAGGTTCTTTACAAAGTTGTATTTGAAGTCTGGTTACCATCAGGTGAGGATTCGGGAGGATGACACTTGGAAGACTATGTTCAAGACTAAGCAGGGCCTGTTCGAGTGGTTGGTGATGTCGTTTGGATTATGCAACGCTTCGGCTATCTTTATGAGACTTATGAATGATTTGTTACGACCTTTTATAGAGGATTTTGTGATAGTTTACCTCGATGATATCTTGGTGTACAGCAATACCTCGGAGGAGCATCTTGTTCATATTAAGAAGGTGCTTGAAGTGTTATAGAATGGACAGCTGAAGCTCAATGGGAAAAAGTGTGAATTTTAGAAGGACGAGTTGGTGTATCTCGGTTTTATCATGGGAAAGGGCCAGCGGATGATAGATCCAATTAAGGTAGCGGTGATCACAAAGTGGCCGACACCTAGGACAGTAACGGAGGTGAGAAGCTTCATGGGAGCTTGCCAGTATTTGTGCAAGTTCATTCGATATTTTTTGACTTATACGACACCTTTGCATGACCTTACGAAGGCGAATGTTCAGTTTGGATTTTGGGCATGGGTTTAGTTTCCTGCACTGTTTAGATTTTTCTGTTTGATTTAAATAGAAACACGATTTTTCTAAGGTTATCTATCCAGAGTGTAATCAGAAACGAGATCAGGGAGTTTGTTTTTTGATCTAGAGAGATTGTGAGAGAGATTTGTAATTTATTATTTCTCATAATCTAGATAAGATATTTTCCTTCGTCCAACTCAATTCTTTGTGTGTTTTCTATTATCTTCTTCACAACCCACTCTTGATAATTCCGTGATCAAGGGTGCTCGTCATATGACTCGTATCAAGTTAGTATCAGAGCGATTAGATCCTATGAAGGGGGATCCTGTGTATGGTCCTTACTCGATCGCAATACAAGAAGCTAGGTGGATCCTTATTTCTTTGGAAGGAGTTCAGAGATTAAGGAAGAAGAAGATAACTGAAGGGGATAGTCCAGCAAGACTAGATACATTAGAGAAACACATGGAGACATGGGTTCGACTCTCAAATAGCTCATCAATCTTTTCCAAGGGAAGGATAAAAAGAAGGAATCTTTTTCAAAAAGCAAGAAGAGACTTGTAGAGTCCGATGATGAAGGCGAGGAATCTGATTCTGAAGAGGAGGCCGAAATTGTCAAGACTGTTCCGCATCAAAGGGGTAAAGGTTCTTACCATAATTTAAAAATAGACTTCAAGGTGGAGATTCCTGTTTATGATAGGAGTGTCAACGTCGAGAGGCTCGATGATTGGATCGAGCGGATGGAGACCTATTTTACCCTCTACGGATATTCATCCAAGGAAAAACTCGTGTTCATGACTTTGAAGCTTTCGGGGCATACATTGACATGGTGGAAATCCTATTGCAAGCAGGAAAGAAAGACGGTGTCGTGAAACAAGTTGAAGGAACTACTGAGGAAGCAGTTCTACACGGTGGGGTTCCTCAAGGAGCTTTGGTACAAGTGGTACGGATTACGCCAAAGGTTCAACCAAACCGTTCAAGAGTATACGATGAAATTCCAGCAGCATGAGATGGTCCTCAACATCGCAACGGAGGAATATTCTATTTTTATGAAGTATATGGCAGGTCTGAATGAATATATTCAAAAGGAGATGAAGCTGTTCATAGTCGAGTCCATTGCAGAAGCAAGTGTGAAGGCTATTGACATAGAGGCTAGGCAAAAGAAGGTCAATGAGGCGTAGGGGGGCTCCAAACAAACGGGAGGCAAGTCTAGTAGCTCTCAACCGAAGAAAGAGAAGAAGAAGGGTGATTTAGGGAAGACAAGATTGACATGTAATTACTACAAACAGACGGGACATGTAGCTGATCGTTGCTGGGAGAAGTACCCTCATATGAAGCCGAAGGGGTTGAAGAAAAAGGAGGAGAAGAAAACATACGTGGTAGCATAAGGTCCGAAGGAAGTTCCCAGGATGATAGAACCCAATAGCAGTCTTAACCTTATGGCGGGGAAGCAGGCCACGACAGAGGACGAAGACCTGATGGAGCAACTCTTTGTTTTGAAGTTGTAGGTCAAGTCCAGCTTGGTTAATTCCATAGTGGATCCAGGGAGTTAGAAGAATTTGATATCCGAGGCCTTGGTTCAGAAGCTGGGATTGAAGACAGTCAAACATCTGAAACCTTATCCTTTAGGGTGGACTCAGTAGGAGGCAGGATTGAGTGTGGTCAACTAATATACTTTCAGACTTACACTCCACGAGTCGTATATTGACGAGGTCACATGTGATGTCGTTCCGTTGGATGTTTGTCAAGTGATAATGGGCAATCCTTATTTATGGGATAGATACGCAGTTTACGATAGGAGGGCCCAAAAGTATAAGTTCACCAAGGATGATGATCAATTCATATTTCGTTCAGCATCTCTTCCACAGGAGACGAGTTTGGTGACGGTGACTCAGGAAAATAAGCTAGTGAATGTGAGCAAAAAGTTTGTATTGTTATTCATTAGGCCTTATGAGGAGCAGCTGAGTAGGGTGTGGTTGACTACCTTGAGCAAGCTTCAGAAGGGAGATCTTGACAGGTTGAAGGCCAAGTACGCGAACTTATTTTTAGAGATCACGGGACTACCACCACGACAGAGTGTGGAGCATGAGATTATGTTGACTGACGAGAGTTCCTTGCCGAAGAACCCAATAGCAGTCTTAACCTTATGGCGGGGAAGCAGGCCACGACAGAGGACGAAGACCTGATGGAGCAACTCTTTGTTTTGAAGTTGTAGGTCAAGTCCAGCTTGGTTAATTCCATAGTGGATCCAGGGAGTTAGAAGAATTTGATATCCGAGGCCTTGGTTCAGAAGCTGGGATTGAAGACAGTCAAACATCTGAAACCTTATCCTTTAGGGTGGACTCAGTAGGAGGCAGGATTGAGTGTGGTCAACTAATATACTTTCAGACTTACACTCCACGAGTCGTATATTGACGAGGTCACATGTGATGTCGTTCCGTTGGATGTTTGTCAAGTGATAATGGGCAATCCTTATTTATGGGATAGATACGCAGTTTACGATAGGAGGGCCCAAAAGTATAAGTTCACCAAGGATGATGATCAATTCATATTTCGTTCAGCATCTCTTCCACAGGAGACGAGTTTGGTGACGGTGACTCAGGAAAATAAGCTAGTGAATGTGAGCAAAAAGTTTGTATTGTTATTCATTAGGCCTTATGAGGAGCAGCTGAGTAGGGTGTGGTTGACTACCTTGAGCAAGCTTCAGAAGGGAGATCTTGACAGGTTGAAGGCCAAGTACGCGAACTTATTTTTAGAGATCACGGGACTACCACCACGACAGAGTGTGGAGCATGAGATTATGTTGACTGACGAGAGTTCCTTGCCGAATATATGTCTATACCGCACATCTATACAGGAGTCTGAGGAGATCAAGAGGCAGGTTCAGGAGCTTTTAAAGACAGGAGTGATTGTGCCGAGTTGTTCACCCTACGGGTCTCCAGTATTGTTGGTGCCCAAAAAGGATGGAGGATGACGCATGTGCACGGATTACCGGACGCTCAACAAGATAACCATCAAGAATCGCTACCCATTATCTCGGATTGATGATCTTATGGACCAATCGGAGGGAGCGAGGTTCTTTACAAAGTTGTATTTGAAGTCTGGTTACCATCAGGTGAGGATTCGGGAGGATGACACTTGGAAGACTATGTTCAAGACTAAGCAGGGCCTGTTCGAGTGGTTGGTGATGTCGTTTGGATTATGCAACGCTTCGGCTATCTTTATGAGACTTATGAATGATTTGTTACGACCTTTTATAGAGGATTTTGTGATAGTTTACCTCGATGATATCTTGGTGTACAGCAATACCTCGGAGGAGCATCTTGTTCATATTAAGAAGGTGCTTGAAGTGTTATAGAATGGACAGCTGAAGCTCAATGGGAAAAAGTGTGAATTTTAGAAGGACGAGTTGGTGTATCTCGGTTTTATCATGGGAAAGGGCCAGCGGATGATAGATCCAATTAAGGTAGCGGTGATCACAAAGTGGCCGACACCTAGGACAGTAACGGAGGTGAGAAGCTTCATGGGAGCTTGCCAGTATTTGTGCAAGTTCATTCGATATTTTTTGACTTATACGACACCTTTGCATGACCTTACGAAGGCGAATGTTCAGTTTGATTGGGGAAGGACGCATGAGGAAGCTTTTTAGTTACTAAAGAGGAAGATCTCGGAGGCACCAGTTTTGGCAATACCAAATTTGCAGAGAACCTTCAAGGTAGAGACCGACGCTTCTAGTTATGCTATGGGCGATGTGTTAATTCAGGATGGAAAGCCGGTGGAGTACCATTCAGAGATGTTCATGGGTTCTATTCAAAACTACCCTACCTACGACAAGGAGTTTTATGCACTTTATCAGGCGATTAAGTATTAGCGGGTGTATTTGTTAGGAAAGGAGGTGGTTGTGCACTCGGATCACAAGCCATTAGAATTTTTACATACCCAGATGAAGCTGCAGCAGGCACGACACGTGAAGTGGATGTCCTATTTGATGGCGTTCAACATCATCATTAGGTACAAGAAGAGATGACGAACACATTAGCCGATATGTTATCTCGTCCACCAGTGAGGGCTCTCTTGGTGGCGACACACATTCAACTCTTGGTTTTTTTGGAGTATGTACAGATGTACACATCCAGTAAAGACTTCAGAAGTATGTTCGAGCAGGCGAAGGCTGGTCGAAGAGGGGGGTATGAGATTAGTAGAGATGGTTTATTGTATCATGGGACATCGCTTTGCATTTTGGAGGATGGTGACCGATTGCAGTGGATTCGAGAAGCACATACATCATGTGTGCAAAGTCACTTTAGGATTCAGAAGACGCATCTCAATCTTCGGCATCATATCTTTTGGTCAAAAATGTTGGAGGACGTCACTAAGTATGTTGGAGGGTGTAAGTTATGTTGCATATCAAATCATTCTAATAGGAAACAAGGATTGTATCTACCATTGCCGGTACCTTCGAGACCGTGAGAGAGTATTTCTATGGATTTCTTAGGAGGATTGCCAACGACGAAGCGCGGGCATGATTATTTGTTCGTTGTGGTGGACCGGTTCAACAAGATGGTGATCTTGATTCCTTGTAAGAAGACCATGACGGGAGCAGGTGCGACGTAATTATTCTTTAAGCATGTGTGGAAGCACTTTGGGTTGCCGAATTCAATTATTTTGAATCGAGATAGCTGGTTTCTCGGGCACTTTTGGGATTCTTTGTGGAGCTTGATGGACACTAGGTTAAAGAAGAGCACGACCTTTCATCCACAAACAGACGGACAAACAGAAGTAGTTAATCAGACTATGGTACACATGTTAAGAGGATACAATTCTAGACATCCCAAGACTTGGGATGAGAGCTTACCATATCTTCAGTTTACATTTAATCGGGCTATTCATGGATCTTCGGGGAAGTTACTATTTGAGACTTGTTATGGATTT
Organism: Asparagus officinalis; assembly: GCF_001876935.1. NCBI lineage: Eukaryota > Viridiplantae > Streptophyta > Magnoliopsida > Asparagales > Asparagaceae > Asparagus > Asparagus officinalis. Next base: position 154,534 of record NW_017972277.1, read on the forward strand.
TTACCTCCTAGTTTGTTCGATCTTGTGTTTTCTAGTGAAGCTATGACCGACGGTAAGGAAGGGAGTGAAAGACAACGAGCTTAGCGATTTATGGAGAAGATTGCACATATTCATGCTACGGTGGAAGCTCAATTGAAGAAATCACAGGCTAAGTACAAGGCAAAACATGATCAACATCGAGTTCCTTATAATTTTGGTAAATGTGATATGGTGCGGCTGAAGTTGAGTAAGGACCGGCTAAAGGGAGAAGGGAAGAAGTTGAAGCTTATATGATATAGTCCGTTTCGGGTTCTTAATCAAATTGGTGACAACACCTTCAAGCTGGATTTGCTACCTTACCTAGGCATGTATTCGGTGATCAACACCGAGTATTTAAAGTTGTTTGAACCTCCATTGTTGGATGATGAAGATGATGACAAGATAATCTTATCGCATGTTGACGACTTGTGGTTTGATAGAGAAGAACCGCTCAAAGAAGATTGCATTTTGGAGCGGAAGGTGACTACGACGAGACGCGAGATGAAGGAGTTAATTTTGATTGTACGTCAAGGTCAAGTTTCTAGCAAAGCCAAGTGGTTCAATAGAGAAAAAGGGGATCGCGAGTTCCATCAGCTACAGTTCTAACTTGAACGGGACTTCAAGTTCCTAAAGGGGGAGCCATGATACGGGTGTATCTTCTTCCTTAGTTCGGGAGCTTAACGATCCTCATGGGAGCTTGAGGATAGATGATTCTCATGGTATCTTAAGAATAGATATGTGAACAAAATCGTTGAAGGAGGCAACATCGAAGAGTATAGGAAAAACTATAGGAAAGTCTCTACACTTCCAGCGGTCGATCGCACATGACTCCGCGGTCGACCGCGAACGTGCACAGATCAGGAAAAGTCTCTGTACTTTTTGCGGTCGACCACGATGAACTCCACGGTCGATCGCTAAACTCTGTAGTCGATATAGAGTTTCGATCGTTTACCACGGTCGACCGCTATGGGTTCTGCGGTCGAGCGCGATGCAGTTTTGGGCATGGGCTTGGTTTCCTGCATTGTTTAGGTTTTCTATTTGATTTAAATAGAAACACGATTTTTCTAGGGTTATCTATCTAGATTGTAATCAGAAATGAGATCAGGGAGTTTGTTCTTTGATCTAGAGAGATTATGAGAGAGAGATTTATAATTTATTATTTCTCATAATCTAGAGAAGGTATTTTTCTTCGCCCAACTCAATTCTTTGTGTGTTTTCTATTGTCTTCTTCACAACCCACTCTTGATAATTTCACGATCAAGGGTGCTCGTCAGGTGACTCGTATCAAAAAATTAGAATAAAGAAAAATATATATAAACCTAATAAAAGAAAAAAATTAGAATCAAGTTCTACTTCTGATTGGAAAATAAAACTATAGTAGTACGATTATCCTAAATTAAAGACAACTAATTTACCACAATTCACCAAACTCATACAAAAAGGTCACCGAACAAAATCAAGAATGAAACCCTAATTAAGTAAAATCAAGAAAAACCTAGAAATTTCAACAAGTACTCACTAGTAAAAAAAGGGGCAAGGGTGATGGGGGTATTGATGACGGGTCAAAGACTCATCACCAATGTTCACCATTGAGTGGCCCACACAAACTAACAAAACCCTAGCACTGAGTTTGGATAGAGTTTTTCAGGAGGGGAGGAGGAGGGTGAGAGAGGTTTACAATGCTATCACTCCTAACATTGTATTTGTTTACACTTTTTAGTTAGCAAAGGAATGAGAGAGGAGGGATAAAAATTAGAAAATTAAGCCACTTTCTCAACCCTCCAAAAGTGGATGGAATGGGAGGGGAGGGGAAGTGTTTCAATTGCAATATTCTTGAAATTCCAATATTATCCTATATGAGTAAACCAAAAGGCATTATTTCTTATTTTATTAAAAGGGTATACTGGTTAAATAGCTCACCTTCCCTTCCCATCCCCTACTCTAAACAAACACATATTATAATGTACCCTTCCATCGTCTTATCATATATTCAAACACAAATGAATACATTCCACCCTTTTCCTTTCCACTCCGTCCCCTTGGGTTTAAGTCGATCACCCTAGACCCTCGCTCGCCTTGTTCGTCACTGCCTTGCCCTGCCTTGCCCCTCACTGCCATTATTGCCTTGCTGTCGCCTAGCCATTGCTACCTTGCTGCTTTTGCCTTGTTGTTGCCTCGCCATTGCAAGTCTCAACCACCGCCACATCCCCACCATCGTTTTTGGTTGCAACCCTATCGTTAGGCAACCTCATTCCCGCTATCTCCTCCTCTCTTGAAAACCCTAGACTTTGTCGAATTGCCATCGCCACCTTCTCGTCACTATATCGCTAGCCAACTAAATCCACCTCACCTCCTCCTTCATCATCTTCAGTAAGTTTTTTTATATTTGTAGGCATATAAAATTGCTTATAGGTCCCTTAACACGGCTCAACACGAACTAATGAACCATCGGGCGACGTATCTAAGCACGAACGTCAGTCCACAACACCGAAGCCAAGTGACATGCAACGAAGCGGATTAACAAGGCTACGAAGCTGACGAACCGCACGTGAACGACGGAATGAATCCACTCGCGCGCGGAATCAAACCAACGGTCCAGAGAGTCAACGAGTCATCCAACCATATAACGGATTCGAACTCAGACACCAAAGCCGATTTACTGCCTAATCGGGATCCAGACTTCCAAATCAGGAATCAAGTCAACGAATCGATTTCAGACCAATCAACCGCATAACCGAATCACGGACGAAGCGGATACAAGGACCGAAACAACCGAACGACGGACGCAAAGCCCGGAGTGGCTCGGCCAAAGCCGAGCCACCTCAGGGTAGCTCGGCCAAGGCCGAGCCACCCTAGGGGGAGCCGAGCCACCCTGAGGTGGCCGCCCAGATCTGTGCCAAATGCACAGATCTGGTTGCCTATAAATAGGCGAGGTCATTCATCATTTTGGAGGACTTTTGGAAGAACTTTTGGAGAGCCGAAACTCTGCCGGATTGAGACCTCATCTTGGAGTTTTTTTGAAGGCTTGGACTTGGACGTCCAGATCCGATTCTTGGCGAGCACCCGCATCACAAAAGGCAGGAGTTCGAGGGGATCGAGATCTCAGATCTACGTTGTTACACTCCGGATCAAAGCTTGGTCTTTGATCCCGAGATTCGAGCGATTGTTTCCTTGGTGAAATAATCCCTCCGGCTATTATTTCCTTGGTGAAATAATACCCGTTATACTGCGTAGATCTGCTCGGATCTAGATCGCGCGGTGGTCCACGGCAAACAACCCCGGCGCAGGCAAACAACCCACCAAAGCGAGCGACCGCAAAACAGGAGCTCGCGATCTGTTCGACAAAAGAGAAAGAGTTGTAATTTTCTTTATTTATTTTTTGATTTTCATTGTAACCGAATCTAAAAAAAGACCGGATCTTTTGTAATCGAAAAACTGTTATTCAAGATAGCAATGGAATCAATGAAGAAAACAACGATTTTTCCCGCGAACAATATATAC